>NW_027644246.1:0-24990 GCF_032717465.1 Coenobita brevimanus
ATAGGGCATGGCTTGCTTGGGAACATGTGAACTCCAGCAAATCTTTATGGATGCTTCAACATGCAGTGTATTTCCTGAGAGAGAGAGAGAGAGAGAGAGAGAGAGAGAGAGAGGCAAATACTGTAGGCAAGTCTCTCACACCTCTCTAGGACAAATTTTGAGCTTCTCCTAAACCGTGATTACCACCACCACTATGTCTGCTCTCTTTACTTGTTGTAAGCAAAGTTTTGCTATCATAATCTCTCTAAATAGTAAAACTAGAAAGCACTCTGAGAGCACATACTCCTGCCAATGTCATTGCAGGATACGGATCCAGATCTGTCCCCAAATTTAATCAATTCTCTCTTTGCCCATGGCCCACCCTTCCACAGAATTTCATTGAATTTCATTGAAAGCTTTTGGAGACATGGTCTTGCCAAACAAAGAAAAAAATCCCTGGATCCGGATGATGATCCGGATCACCACCAAAATCTAATAGATTGTTTCTTGGGCCATACCCTACCCCTCCAAAAAATATCGACAAAATCCGTTCATAACTTTTTGAGTAATACTGCTAACAGACAAACAGACAAATGAAACTGCCATAGGAGAGTGCTTGCCAGATAGATCCAATTATGTCTGCTTAATTTTCACTGCGTATAAGCAGTCATGTGTCTGCTTAGTTTTCACCGGTGTGTAGGCAGTCATGTGTCGGCTTAATTTCACCGGCATGTAGGCTGTGGGAAATATTTTCCCCCAGAGCAGTTGTGCTCTCTACTTTTTATAATAGTCGTCCCTGGTAGAAGCAGAGGAGAACTTAAGATCATTGTTACTTGTTCGAGCAGTCTTTATAACCCAGACTGATTGATTGATTGATTGCAAATAATTAAAATCTGGCGGTGCAACTGCCAGGGTCATATGCCACTGGACGACAAAGTAAAACACACAGCAAAATAAAACATGCATATTCAAATTAAAGTTAATATCTGTTAGTAGGAATAAAACATTGAAAATAATAAAACAATAGTTTATAAAATATCAATTACTTATAAAAGTGGAAGGAAGCCCGCCTCCTGAAGAAAACTAAAAACATCACTAAAATTGCTAGAGGCTTCACCAAGCACCGAGGACAACCAGTAGGCACCATCTGCCCCCTTATGACTATGGAGGAATCTCTGACGTAGGTCCCCCAGACTCGGACACTCGACCAGCAACTGACGGACAGTAAGTGGAACAAGGCAGTCATCACAGTACAGGTGAGATTCACCATTCATCAGGAACCCATGTGTAAGCCGCGAATGCCCAATGCAAAGCCTAGCAAGAGCCATCTCCAATCTCTGAGACATAGAGGGAAGAACCCTTGGCATAACCACTCACTGAAAGATTTCTTTTAGTTTATTGTGAGAAACAACATCCCACTGTCTCTGCCAACAGGTAGGAATTGTGTACCACAAGTAAGGTGTTGCATCAGAAGCAGGAAGTGGGCAGTCGGTAGGGGGCTGTTTCGAAGACACAGCTTTAGCTAAAGTATCTGCCCTCTCATTGCCCACCACACCAACATGTGCGGGTACCCAACAGAAGTCTACACGGTGGCCACGACAGCCAAGAAGAAAAAGCCACTCTATAATTGATAAAACCAATGGATCGGATGCATTAAAGGACTCCAGTGCAGACAAAGCACTATGCGAGTCACTAAAAATCACAAATAAAGATTGGGGGAGAGTAAAAATAATTTTAACAGCATATAAAATTGCAGTCAGTTCCGCCGTATACACTGAAGTAATGCCAGGAAGGCTACCGTCCCTACTAAAGGAAGGGAAGACAACACCAAATCTTACTCCAGTATCAGTCTTACACCCGTCAGTGTAGACGGGGACAGAACCCTCATAAATGGAGGCATGTTCTAAAAAGAGGGAGAGGGACACTTGAGAGGGAAGTGAGCCCCTTTTTTCAACAATGGACCTACAGAATGTCATGCGAGGGAGCAGCCAAAAACCCACCCTTGGGATCCGATGTGGACAAATTGCCAGTCTTGGAACAGAGAGGGCTAACATAACAGACCGGACCCTGTAACCAAATAGCTTTTGGGAAATTAGGCCGTGTGTCAAAAACAGAAGATCGGAAATCCTGAGAGATGATGGCACAAGAAATTGAGTCTGGAATGCGGTGAAGACGATACCAACACCTCATCATTAGCAACTGGCGTCACAAATCCAATGGGAGTACACCAGCATCCACCAAAAACTTGGAATCGGAGATGATCTGAATAACCCGGTTGCTAGATGCACACCAGCATGATGCACAGAATTTAACAACTGGAGACGGGCATCTGTTGCAGAGGAGTAGACCTCACACCCATATTCAAGTTTAGGAAGAATAAGAGACCTATGCAAGAGGAGGAGGGTCTGACGGTCAGCATCCCAAGAGGTATTAGCTAAAACCCTCAAAAGACTCAAAGCTTTAACACAAGCAGCCTTAACAGAACGAATATGAGGAACCCAGGTTAGTCGTCTACCAAACAGAAGACCCAGAAACCGTGTCTCTTCCAAACAGGATATTCTCCTACCATAGAGATACAAATCAGGGTCAGGGTGAACCCCTTGAAGACGACAAAAATGCATAGCCACTGTCTTTGTTGAAGAAAAAGGGAAACCGCGAGTTACCGCCCAGTCAGAAATTCTATTGAGAGCCAGCTGCAACTTCCTCTCTATCAGAGACATTCTAGACACGGTGAAGGATATCGAGAGGTCATCGACATACAGTGATCCTTGAACACCGACAGAAAGTACACTAATGACGCTGTTAATGGCTACAGCAAACAGAGTAACACTAAGGATACTCCCCTGTGGTACTCCATCTTCTAGTGCTCGGGCAGTAGAAAGGACTCCTCCCACTCGCACCCTTAAAATTCGGTTAGATAAAAACTGCTGAATAAATATATGCAAGCGTCTGAAGACGAAACTCATGAAGAGAGAGTATAATACCATGACACCAGGCAGTGTCACATGCCTTCTCCAGATCGAAGAAGACCATGACCTGGTGTTAGTTTGTGGAGAAAGCCTCAGTGACAAGATTCCAAGGATAGTAGTGCATCAGAGGTAGATCGCATTGTTCGAAAACCATACTTGGCAGAGGATAAGAAGTCACCTCTCTCTAAAAACCACACAAGCCTAACATTGACCATCTTTTCCAAAACTTTACATATAGAAAACGTCAAAGAAATAGGCCGATATTTCGTCGCCTGTAGGTGGTCCTTACCTGGTTAGGGGTGGGGATCACTACAGCAACACCCCAACAAGCTGGAGACTCCCTAGAACACCAAATATTATTAAACAGTGAAAGCAAAAACAACAGGGACTCATCAGACAGGTGGCGTAAAAAGGCATAAAGAATATCATCATAACCAGGAGAGGAATCATGGCACTGCGACAGAGCCACCTAGAGTTCAGAAATTGAAAATGGAACATTGTAAGGCTCTCCTCCAGCAGAGGCAAAACTGAGACCACGAGATTCTAGGCACCGACGGTGGCAAGCCGATGGCGTATCTGCATCCTTCTTTGACACACTGGGAAGATGATCAGCAAGCAACTCTGCAACAGCAAATGGATCAGCCACAGTTCCACCTGCTGCAGATAAAACAGGAGGGGAGGGAACAGTAAATTTTCCTGAAATTTTCCTTACCCGGTTCCACACCTGGGTGATGGAAGTCCTCGAATTGATGGAGAAAACATAACCCTTCCAGGATGAACGCCTGGCCTCCCTTAAAACCCGCCTCATATGAGCTCGTGCCCTCTGATATGCCACCAAATACTGAGGATCCCCATGGTGATGACGAAGTCGAGAGAAGGTGACTCGTTTGGCTCTCACTATGGAACTGCACTCAGAGTTCCACCAAGGAACCGGACGTTTAGAAAACTGATCCTTCGTTTTTGGAATAGATAACAGGGCTGCTGAGTGCAACATGGTATTGAATTATGACAGCCTCAATAAGACAGCCAAACTCGTTGACAGAAAGGGAAGTGGAACTTAATTCCCTGAAACGTGGCGAGTCAGCCTTATCCAGAAGCCAGCGAGGAAGACGTGGCTGAGATCCACCAGCACTAGCAGTTAAAAGTAACGGAAAATGGTCGCTGCCATACAGGTCTGGCAACACATCCCAGGTAAAATCTAAAACAGCATCAGCCGAGCATAGAGACAAATCAATGTCAGTAAAAGTTCTAGTCTGGCTATGGAAATAAGTCTTTTTATTGGTACTGAGAATGCCTATCTCCTCATCTTCCACTTAAGAGGTCAGCATTACACCCCGAGGGTTGGCCTCACTGTTTCCCCACAGAGGATGGTGACCACTCATATCTCCTGGTAACAGAAAGGGAGAAGGAAGGTCATGAATAAGGCGTTCCAGATCCGCCCTTTCAACAATAGCACTAGGAGGAAGATAAAGACTGCAAACTGTATACTGTCAACGTCAAAACATCCGGACAGTGACAGCCTGCAGGGGAGTGGAGATGTCCAGATGACTGTATGGAATATCCTTGCAAAGGAAGATAGCAGCACCTCCATGATGACCTTGGCCCAGCACAGGATCAAAATAAAAGGCATGGTAGCCAGAAGGACCGGAAGGAACAGTATCACCTACCATGGTCTCCTGGATGCACATGCACAGAGGAGTAACTTGAGAAACAAGATGACACAATTCCTCATAGTTGGCACATAAACCCCGACAATTCCACTGGATGATGGAACCCATAATCGAGGAATGATGATTAAGTGCAGGACTGTACACCTGAAAAGAGAGCGGGTTTGGATTGATGCTTATGAAGGCCCTTCACAGGAGCCTGCCCAACACCAGAAACCCGCACCCTCTGTCTAACATCCGAAGGCAAACGTGAGGATGAGGAAGTAAGTTTTACAACACTCCTTCTTGGAGCGGGGATACCAGTTTTTTTGGAAGGTGGCTTGGGGGCCACCTTTAGAGATGTAGGAGGGCCAGTGCCCTGATCAGATGCCCCAGAAGTGGAAGTGGAGTCCACGGGACTCGAATCATTTGAGGAAGCCCTCTCATGCTTCAGACCTGAAGCACCAACAAGCTGTCCAACAACCTCTCCAGGTGGGGACCGGACTAGAGCTAAACCATCAGCTTCAGATGGCACATGGCTAGATCACTTAGCCTGCTGGACAGAGGGAACAGGAGAGGTTTTGACAGAAGGGTCAATAACAGAGACCTTAGGTGGCTGGTCTTCATGTTCAGAGGAATCTGATGAACAACGATGACGTTTGCCAGGGACAGATGGAGTCTCAGGCATACTGGCTACGACGGCAGAAGGAATCTGGTCAACGTGGACATCTGCCACCACCACAGAAGTGTGCAAGTTGTCAGCCACCGAAGTAGGGGTGGAAACAGTCGGAGTATTGGTTGGGCAAGCATCACTCTCACCAACAGTACTAACCATGGGGACATCATTCTTCATATCACGAGTTGAAGGAATGGGTACTGTAATGGGTCGAGGCTGCTTTTGAGATACAGGGCGACACACTTGTGTTCTGGAAAGGACAGAAGCATATGTAACCTCTGGCTGAAAGAAGAGTGTCTGGGCTCTCCATTTTGCTACAGGAAATGAAACCCTTTCAGTTGTTCGAATAGACAAAATCTCCTTTTCCAGGCAGTAGTGAGGGCAGTTTTAGAATTCACAGCATGAGGACCCCCACAATGATAGCATTTAAGGGGGTCTGGACAGTCATTGGTATAGCTTGGTCCGCCACAGGAGACACTTACACCAGGAAGGCCAGCCCGTGCTCTGCGGCAAAAGCTGTTAACATGGCCATAACCTTGACAGTGGAAAGATCACTATGGGGTTGGCACATACGGCTTCACTGGAAGTGACAGCCAAGCAAGTTTCACTGACGCAGGCAAAGTTAACCTATCAAAGGTCAGGAACAATATAGGAGTAGGGGTCAGGACACCGTCTATTTTCCTTTGAAGACGCTCAACTTTAACCACCCCAGATGATTGTAGTTCCTCTAACAACCGTGCCTCTGAATATCGGAGTAGGTCACGTGAAAAAATGACTCCCTTACACCTGTTAAATGTAACATGTGAGATACAGCAGACATCAGAACCAGACGCGGACGTCAGATCCATTAGGCAGGAGCTCTCTTCTGGGGAAGATACCTCAACCAGGATGCTTCCATCCCCCTGCATTGAGATTTTTGGCTCCCTCCCACATGCAGACACTATGGCTTGGTGGGGATGAAAAATATCAATGACCAAGACCGACTGACCAGCAGAAGATTTCAAAACAATATACTTTACAAATGTCTCAGGCTCAGACTCTTTTAGGCTTAGCCCCAGAGCCCCACCAACCCGACGTGATTGCCTCCCTGATCCAGCAGAATGCTGGGGCAGAGGAGGATAACCGCCAGGGGCCTGGAAATGTTCCAGTGAGGTGGAATCTGATGAGTGGTCAGGGACGCATGCTGTGTCTTCAACATGAGTTTTGTTTTTAGCTAAAAAAGCCATTCATGTAACAACATAAAACTTCATTCCCCCACCCCTCCACCCACCATGGAGCCCAACAAAGGGAGGTCAAAAGCCAGGGATAACACCACTGATGACCCCAGAGGTAGCAGGAAAGTATACGCAGGTAACCACTGGGGGACCTGGGCAAGGGTGACTCCAGGACGATAGGAGCCACCAGGTCCCCCAGTGCCCACCTGATCCTAGCCAATGAATGACCAGCCGATTGACTTGGTCGGGCCCAACCAGGACACCCGTCTAGCCAGAATAAGGGACCAAAGAGGTATATTGCTAGCTGCAGGGAGCATCGTGCAGCATTGCTCAACCTCCAGAACTCCCGTCTCCCAGCATTACGGGACGCCACGCACGGCAAACACGTGGGGAGGCAACAGTCCCACCCTAGATGGCAAATGGACAGGGACTAACATCACCAGCAGTCCTTCTCCACCATTGATGCAGGGGGTGCTTGGTCCACGAGGTCGACAAATGCTGAACCCTTCAAAGGTAGGCATGCCTCCAAAGTAGGTGGCACAGCCAACCAGTCTTCAAGCCCCGCCACCACGTCAAGGTGACCCCCCGCAACAGGGTTTTTAACCCAGATATTACGTTCTCTTTAATAATTCTTATTACTGATAAATGAAATGCTACTACATTTAACTCTCGTGGACTACTATGTTGTAAATACTGTACATGTAATTATATGGAAAGTACCATGGACCTAAACTGCGTCTGCGCATTAGATGATGTGGCGAGGATGAAAAAGTCTTCATGTAAAGCAGATGTGGATTTAAGATATTCACATAGTTAAAGGGAATATTTGGTTTAACTTTAGTTTAATTAAAACTAAGATTAATTTGTTAGATTCGCCCTGTATATATCATGATGTAATCTAACTGTATTTAGTAGTGTAATTTATTAATAGTTGGCACCTTTGAATCCGATGAGGGAGAAAGGAGCCAGTAGTCGAGCTCACTCTGACCCTAGACCACGTGGATTTAGCACTCTGCTCCTAGACCTTGTCGAGTTAGCTTGTACATACACACTCAAGGACGCTTGACAGCCCAAGCAACTACAGAAAAGCAGCTTCATCGTCATATGCTGTCCGAACTCTCTAGCTAAGTAACCATTAAGAATTGGCCAATTCAAGGGAGGATTAGCTAGGAGATAGAAGAGCAATAGTTAGGTGGGTTAAAGTTAAGTTACGGTTCACCTAACCCTATGAGACTTGTTTAAATTTACTTAAGGACAACTTTAGGGACAATTAACGACCTACGAGTTGTTTATTAGATAATACTAGATATTTTTCACATTTTGGTGCCCCAATCGAGTGAGGAAAGCCAATGTGTGCCGAAGTGCTGAATGTGTTTAAAGTTGCTTTTGATGAGCATAACCTACTACCACGTTCGGTTGCGGTGGATGATGTGGAAATACGTACATACCGAGTTCAGGGAATATGGATGATTTGGAAACTGAGTGTGAAGATGAAATATAACTAGAGGTTTAATAACCCTGGGGGATAGGATGAAATTATGGACCTAATCCCTGCACTCCTCAAAATTAAATGAAGAATTAGCTGTGCTGTAATGAATATTTGGAAAGTGAGAAGAGGGATAAATACAACCCTAGTGGTTTAATAACCCAGGGGGATAGTTTGCACAAAGAGGACCTAATCCCTACCCTCTTCGAAATTTAAATTATTCAGATAATTACTAAGCTGGGGGTAAATTTGTGGTTGAAACTCATAGTTAATTATTAAATTAGAAACCAGTCAATATGTCTGTTTAAGTGTTGCAAAGATCTTGTAGTAGTAAGGCAGGATGGGTAACTAGAGCCATAAGTGATTGTAAACAGTCGTTGGAAGAAATACCTCTGTCCAAGGAGAAATTAAATATTCTCCTAAGTATCCTGAGAGACCGATGGAACAAGTATGAAGAAAGTTATATAACTTTAGAAGCGGCTATAGTAAAGGCTGATGATAAGGAACTCCTAAAGTCAGAAACTACGAAGTTTGAAGGTAAATTAGAAGAATACTTAACTGCAGTAAAGACACTAGAGTCAAAATTAGCTGAGACTGCCATGGAAACACAAGTTGTGGAACAGCAGAGTAGAGTTGTGTTACCACAAATAACGCTTCCGGAGTTTGATGGTGAGCAGAACTGGAAATCCTTCTGGGACCAGTTCAAATATTTAGTACACGATAGAACAGATCTCTCTAAAGTCAGCGAACTCACATATCTGTTAGGACAGTCAAAGGAACACCATATCAACTGATAAAAGAATTACCAACAGAAGATAATAATTATGAGGTGGCCTTGACCATCCTTAGACAAAACAACGAAGACAGGAAAACAAGTTATTACTCAATTACTGAAGGCTCTAATTGAATTACTCATACCTAGACACGATTTTGATTCTTTGGAAAAGTTTAGAATTGCAATAAGTTGTAACTTAAAGGCCTTAGGTACTTACGAAGATATTATGACTGGGTGCTTTCAAGAACTGTGTCCTTAAAGCTTCCACCGAAAATCAAGGATGCTTTGTATGGTAGGTATCAAAAGGATAATTCCTCCTGCGAAGAGATTGGGGAAGGCTTGATGCAACTCAACTCTGTAAACATTTACAAGGAACAGTAAAACCTACTGAGGTCAAAAAGAAGACTGAAATAAAGAAAAAACCCACTAACCAACTGGTTGGGAAAGCTAAGTCAGAGAAGACTATGTGCCTAAAGAAGAGATAGGTACTTTCCTTAGCTCCTTAAGGGCTGAGGATAAAGTATTAAAGACAGCAACAGACAAGCTGAGGATATTAAGGAAGTAAAATCTTCCATGGTAAAAGACAGGAAAGTTTGTGTATTTTGTGATGAGCAACATTGCAGTGGACCTTGTCAACAGTATCCTGATTATGCTCTTAGAGTAGGAAAGCTTCAGGAACTGGGATGTTGTATAATCTGTATGAACTCCGAACATACTTCCGCGGACTGTAAGACTAAATTAAATCTTTGTTTTAAATGCAAAAAAGATCGTCATCATAGTGCCCTATGTCCTAGGATGAAAACCGAGGTTCCTAAATCTGCAAGCGTCAGTATGACAATTGCAAAAGGGAATGCTCCATTAGTAATGCCAGCTGCAGTTTCCATAGCTGATGTGAAGGTATTGTGTGAGAATAGAAACCTATTAGCATGTACTCTGTTTGATACGGGTGCTCAGAAAACCTTCAATTCTGCTGACATTGTGAAGGAATTAAAGTTACCTATTACTGGCAAGGTAAATCAAGCCATTACAGGATTCTTAACAACCAAGAAAGCTCAGTCTTTTGATTTAGTTACACCTGTAATACAATTAGGCAGCTATAAATACCGTATAACAGCAACTGTGCTTGATAATATGGAGACAAGTATATTTATATAAAAGGACTGAAGGAAGCCTCTGATCATCTAAAAAGCTCAGGGATAAGGCTGGCTAAACGGAATGTGGAATCAGATACTGTGGGTCCCATAAAAATAATTGGTTCTGATTCCTGTGGAAGATTCCTACACAGGACTTTCAAAAAGAATAAAGTACAGTTGTTCAAGAGTCCAGGAGGTAACCTTATTATGAGTCAGTTGCCTTTTCCAAAACAAGTTAAAGGAGAGGCCAAACTAATAGACTCAGTCTTTGTTACCCCCACACAGTCATTGATGGTAGCTAGAATAGATGCAGAATTAGAACCTGCTCAGATAAATGACTTGCTGGATGAAAATATTGAACCTGTACACAAATTGTGGGACCTAGACAGTGTAGGAATACACTCTGAGGAACCAACCCTTGAAGACAAAATAACCTTGGATTTGTATAATCAGTCTGTGGAATTTAAGGATGGACAGTACTGGGTAGGATTGCCATGGAAACTAAATCATTCAGAGTTACCAACAAATTACCAAGCAGCTAAAGCTCAGTTAAATTCTCTTCTAAGGAAGTTGAGAGAGAAACCAGAACATCTGACCATATATGATAATATTATGAAAGATCAATTGAAGAATAAATTTATAGAAGAGGCAGAATTCCCTGTTAACCACAAAGAAGGACATTACTTACTACATCATGCTGTAAGCAAGGATTCAGTAACTACTCCCATAAGGATAGTTTTCAATTGTAGTAGTAAAGCGTCCAAGGGATCAACTAGCTTGAACGATTGCCTATACTCTGGACCTACACTAACAGAGAAGTTAAGGAATGTGTTACTAAGATCTAGAGAGAAACCTTATGCTTATGCAGCAGACATTAGTAAGGCTTTTCTTATAATAGGACTGAGAGAGAAGGATAGGAAATTTACAAAAATCCTCTGGCCTCATGTTCCTGAAAATGAGGATAGTCCATTGAAAACTTACTGTTTCCGATCGGTGCTCTTTGGCTCTTGTGCTAGTCCTTCCTTACTTTGCAACACTTTAAAGTATCATTTTGAAAATCCCAAATGCCCAGAAATAGGTTTTTATATGGATATTTGCAAGGTGTTGCTGATACAGAGTCGGACGCACTGAAGACATATGAAGTAGCCAGTTCCGAAAGTGGGAAGGGAAATTTGCCGTTACAGAGCTGGAATACAAATTCACTGCTATTGAGGAATGTAATACAAGAGGACTATCAAGATACTGACATTCCCAAAATTCAAAATGTGTTAGGTCTTAACTGAGATACAACAGCTGATGTAATAAGTCTGAAACCAGTTAAGTTCTCTGATGTCACTCTCACCAAGAGGTCCTTGTTAAGTCAGGTCTCCACGTTATTTGACCCATTAGAATTGGTCAGCCCTATAGTTATTAGGGGCAAATGTTTAGTGCAGGAGGCTTGGCGAGAAAAGTTAGACTGGGATACTGAATTGGGTGAGGCATATGTGGAACAATGGAAACAGATTAGAAAGGAGTTTGAGACCACATCAAGCATATGTGTTCCCAGGAAAAATAAACAGTAATGAGAAGTCGCATTTACACATATTTTGTGATGCTTCTCAAAGGGCCTATGGAGCAGTATAGACTAGTGGATTATCTGGAAAATGTGGCTGTATAAAAATCCTCAGGCATTTTAGAGTCATAGTTGGCAAATAGGCTTTCCTAGGGTGTTTTTTTGTGCTGAATCCATTTTTGCTGTTTGCGAAGCTATATCTCGTGCGGTTTTGCTCCTAGCGGACAAAATCCAAGATGGCCACCATTTTTCTAGAAAATGCATATTTTGAAGAATTGCTTCAAATATAAAATATATTAATGGATATAATGCATTGCACAAGCTCCTAATGTACATATTGATAATAAAATATGTAAATGTGTGTCTTTGTGTGTAAATAAAGCATCATAAACAGTGAAAATCCAAGATGGCCGCAGTTTTATTTGATTGTTGATATCTTTGCTTCCGGGAACGATGTATATGATATGTTTTTGTTTTATTCTTGTCCCTTTCTCAACATTACTCTCTGAAAAGGAGGAACCAACACTGATACCAAAATATCAGGCTCAAGAAGGATTTATTGAGATGATTCATGTGGCTTTGAGACTGAGAGGTGATATACTGGCACATCCCATGTACAAGGGATTTGTTGTCAATGAAGATGAAATGATATCCTGCGTCCCAAATAGCCTTTTTATGTTCCTTCGGTTGATGTTTGGTGGATGGAGTCTTTTGGAAACCGACCCAGACGACGTAGCAGACGATACAAAATAGGATGACAGTCAAGCAAAAGTTCTTAGTATTGCACAAGACTTGGTTTACAACGTCACTGAAGGTAAGCACTGGACTCCCAAACATCTTGGGCTTGCCAGCACTTTGCACCAGGCTACACGGTCTAAAGAACTTGTTGAACTATTTCACAAAGCTGGACACATCATAAGTTACCCGAAGCTACTGCAGGTTAACACATCCTTGGCTGAGAGTACACTGAAAACAATGGATGCAGAAACAGGAGCAGTGATTCCACCAAACTTTGTACCAAACAGATTCGTGCACTTCACGTGTGACAACACTGACATCAACGACAACAATTTTGATGGTAAAAACAGCTTCCATGCCACACAGATCGCTGGATGGCAAAGAGGTCCCGAAGCAGACATAGGACTGAAGGACCTTCAACCTTCCCCAAACACGAGTCTGAAAGTTCCCGAAGTCATGGATCAACTTTCACCTGCTGCAGTGGTGACAGGAAAACTAGAACCTAGAGCAACTGAGGGCATCAACAAAGAATGGTACAATGAATCAAATGGTGACAATCAATCAGCAGCTCAAGCCATTGCCAAGGACATGGCCTTTTTCCTGAAACGACAAGATGTGGACATCAAGACAGGCTGGACACATTTTAACCAAAGCAACTGTAGCGCCAATCCAGAAATGACGAGTGTTGGTTACATACCAATTATCCAGGCCCCACCCCATGAACTTGACACTCCCCATACGGTGGTTCAGAGATGCAAACACATTGCAACACAACTTGGACAACACCATGTCGTACTTACAGTTGATGAAGCCCTTTATTGTAAGCTGATGGAGCTCAAGTGGGCAAAGGACGAATACCAGGACTTCCTGATCGTCAGAATGGGCGGGTTGCACATATCGCTGAACTTTCTGAAGGTCATTGGGAAACATGTTCAATCATCTGATCTACTGGAGGCTTGGGTTGAAAGCAAAATCCTTGGTCCTGGTACAGCAGAACAAGTCCTCACGGGCAAAGGCAAGTCATACTCCAAAGCAGTGCGAGCACATAAGCTAACCATCCAGGCCATGTGGAGAATCCTGATGCCAAAACTCCTGACCTTCATCCAAAACGAAGCACAAGGGCTGAGGGCTGAAATAGAGGCAAAAGCAAACAGCGAAGACATTGAAGAACTGTTATTGCATCACTGGTGCCAACGCTGATGTCCCTATCCCCAGTCCCAGACTCATGTGTGGAACTGATCACCTGCAACTGCGCCAACCGATGTATAAGTGCACATTGCAAATGTAAAAAGTCCCACTTGCGTTGTACAGCAGCATGCAAATATAGAACATCCGATGACGATTGTAGCAATGTCGAAGCCCAACAATGACACTGTGTAAAACACTCTGCCACTATGCATGTTCATCAATTTGCAATCTGCAGCATGTTATAATATAAATGTGTTGTCAGCCATCCTGGATTTACGTTTATGTTTATTACTTAATGAAGAGAAAAGTAATATCAATAAAATGATTAATGTACAATGACTTTATAGTGGGTTTTAATAAGGTTTTACGGTCGTCATAATGATATACGGACGAGGCACCACTTGTAAAAATGATGCTTTTGAGTTTAAGGCGGCCATCTTTGATTTACCCGTCTGCCGGTGTCAGCTTGAGAGTTACAGCTTGGCAAACAGCAAAAATGGATTCTGCACAAAAAAACACCCTAGAAAAGCTTATTTTCCAACTCTGACTCCAAAATGCCTGGAGTTGTCCAAATACATGAAAACCGGACTAGACTAGTAGCTTATTGCGCAACAGGAGAGGATAGTAAGATTATTATGTCCAAAATCAGAGTTGTGCCAATTAAGGGAAGGACCCTACTTCAAATGGAATTGGCTTCCATAGAAGTAGGAACTAAATTGGCCAGGTTTATAACCACTACTCTTGATACTCAGTTTGAGGATATTTAAATATGGAATGACAGTGAGATTTGTCTTTACTGGATAGGAAAGGAAGTAAAATTCCTTTCGTCCGTAATAGAGTGAAGACTATTAAAGAGCCAGTTCAAAGGGGGATTAGCTATGAGATAGAAGAGCAATGGTTAGGTGAATTACGGTTAAGTTACGGTTCACCTAACTCTATGAGACATGTCTGAATTTACTTAAAGACAACTTTAAGGACGAGTAACGATCCACGAGTTGTTTATTAGAAAATACTAGATATTTTTCACATATGCAGTCATTTGGCGCAATCTTTTGCATTTCATTACAAAGGACAGGATGGGTTTAGGAAACCAAAAAATGCATTGCCAGGTGCACCAGACGTTTCTCTTCAATCTGGTAAGAAAAAAAATCGATTTTCGAAATTGGAATAAAATGGCGCCTAGGCCGGCCACTGCGTTCCGACGATTTCCAGACCCACGGCAATTGAGGGGTTTCAAACCCCGACCTATCCCAGGGCCTGTGACCGATTTTGGTGCAAAATAATAGGCTTCCAGGGTTATGGATATCTACCTTCCAATTTTTTTTTTTTTTTTACAATTGGCACAAAATTATAACCTGGAGAGTGCATACAAACAGACACACAGACCTATGGAACTGACCTACAGACTTGCTGAATCTTTTGATTCCGGGAAGCAACAAACCACCGTCGGCAAAAACATAACCTCCTAGGTGGAGGAAATAAAGTAATCCACTTACATGCTAGAGTTTATCCTAGACACCTGGACAGCTCAATGGTCGTACCACTGCTCTAAATATAGCCCAAACACACTCCAGGCAATTCCTCAAGAGTTTATAATGGAAAATTCGGATTTTAATTACCAGAGTATCGATAAACAGGTTCAAGTATGCCTGTCAATATATTTATTTGTACTTTTAAGTCAATATTTATGCAAATACATGTCAGGCAAGACGAGTTGGCAATCTAAAGGGGAAGCACAATCTTTAAGTTCAGCCTTGGTGTTGGTCCTGGTCATGGAGTCTTGCTTGTCCGCTTGTTGTGCCTTGCGGTCGTCCCTCTTACTCTGCATCATGTGCTGGCAGGACTGTAGGGACTGTTGTTCGGTGAGTTGCTCCTCGTCGTGACCCTCGTTGTGTCTCAAGAAGGCGAACCACCATTGCATTTGTGGTGTGGAAGTGGTGATGTCGGTTAGGCCGTGTCTGGTAAGATAGCAGTAAAATATTGTGGGGCTCCATACTTGTTGTAGTGTGCTATGAGCCTCAGTAAATCACGGGTTAGATCCTTGGATATGGTGGATAATTCTTTCGAGGGTTCTTGTTCTGTTCTTGTAGGCCGAGGCGAAGATGAAGTGGTAGTGCCTGGCGTCGGTTCCGTCGCCGTGTGAGATATATCCATATTCGGGTCGTTTTCCAGGTCTTCTAGGAACGACGATAGGTTCAGTTCTGTGGATGATAAAGGTGTAGAGGTTATCTGGCCAGAAGGTGTGGTCTGGTGTTGTTGAGGGGCCTGGTCTTGGTTCGTTGTTGTCTGTTGGTGTTGAAGTTTCCTCATCTTCTGACGTTGTTGAAAGAGAAGATGACACTAGTGTTGTTGTTCTTGTGGTGTTTTTCGTTTGCGGGATTGGAAGTCTTGTATTTGTTGGTCGGAAAGACTCCCGGTCAGAGGAAGGTGTTGAACTAGTTCGAGTTCGCTTGGCATGTCTACCCAGCGGTTGATGTTCCACTTCTGGCAGTCTTGTCTCTTGGCTAGGATGACGGTGTTGAGGAAGGGTTGTATGTTCAGGAAGTTGTTGATGTAGGTGGTCTCGAGGTTCATCGATGGATAGTACAGGTTGATCTGCCTCGTCACTGTCGCACTCTGATTCCCGTATTCCGTAATCCACTGACATACCTTCTCTCGGATGATCCTGCTGCTGATATTTATCATTTCTATGCAGTACAGGTCTGTGTGTCCTTGGTCGTGGTGGTAGAAATTGATCTCTGGTTCGATTCCCCTGAGTGGTTCTGGGATGTTGGTCAAGTTGAGGTACTGTATGTTGTTGACAAGTTCCGTCAGGGCTGTCATGTTTTGGCCGTCGTCCTGAAGTAGGATTTGGATTAGTCTTCCCTGCATGGTGCTGCCGTTTTCGAGGGTGGTCCTCATCTTCGCTTTCTCCTTCTTCGTCTATGTCATCGTCATACTGTACGCTTCTCTTAGGCACGCGTCGGTTGCTCGGGCTAGGGGGTTGATCTGGTGTGGTCTTCCGTGAGTATGAGAAGGCCCAGGACGTCCTTGTTGAACTGCCAATCCGGCAGCTAACATTGCCGTCTGGAGTGGATCTGTCTCTGGGTCCTTGGGTTGTTGTGGAGGTACCACAGCTGGTGGCTCTTGTTCTGGTTGTTTGGCGTCCGGTTTTGGTGGAGGCTGGTGAGGTGGTTCTTGATCTGGTTTTGGTTTTGGTACTGGTCTTGGATGAGGAGGTTCCAGCAGAGGCAGTGGTGGTTGTGGATCTGCTTTTCGGAAATTCAGAAGTTCGTTGACTAGATGCGCGGTAGTATAATTGACTCGAGTCGGAGTCTGATGAAATTTCTGCGCTATATTGTGGATGTACGTCTTGTAGTTGTTCTTCAGGGTATTCTTGATGTTGATTGGTGTGTTCAATAGTTGTCTGCCTTGCGTCGATATCACGTGTGAAGGGTGGATGTTGATGTAGCGTTGCCAGTAGGTGTTCAGCACTGACATGTTCATCAGATCCTGCATTGTCCTGGCCAGGTTGTTGGCTAGAGTCACTATGGCTTGGTTGATGTTGTATTGGTCCAAGTACTGGTTGTTGTGCAGTTCCATCATCCTCTGATCGATCGTTGCCTTCATTTCGTTGGCCTTGTGAGTGCAGGTCGTCGAGTTGATCCTGTCCTGGCTGTAAAAGAGAAAAGGAAATGTATTAGAGGTAGAGTCCCTAATCGGAGCCTGGGACGGAGCGCTCCGTTCGTCCAATCGTCCGTATACACCATATCCGAATTCTCCAATTACTAATTCTCCAATTACAAAAAACCGTTAGGATACTTACACTCTGTTCGGCGGTTGGAGGTTGAGCAGCCAGTCCCCGAAGTCTTTGGTTACTATAAATCCAGTAGGGCCAGTTGCGTTGGTCTGAATGAACCGGTAATTCGTTGTCAATTGGTTGGGCGCACTCATCCCAATATCCTTGGCGGGGTATGTTATAACTGGGTTGCCAATCAGGAAATTGCTGGAGGATATTGCAGGTGGTTGCGTAAGTACGGTCCCAGTCGCCATCTTCGACAGCTGCTTCGAGTTCTTGTAGGAGTTGGTCTAAGTTGCTTGGGTCTTCAAGAAAGTCGTCTAGGGTATTCCCGTGCATGCCGTTTATGTATTGGAAGGTTTGGGAGCTTCTCCGAAAGCCGGTCTGAGCGCGACTAACCGGTCAATATTCATCTTCCAATTTATATACTCCATATCCGAATCTTCCAATTGTGGGCGTGGCATGAGTGGACTTAGTCCCACACATTCTAAGAATGTTCATGCCACGCCCATAATTGGAAGATTCGGATATGGAGTATATAAATTGGAAGATGAATAAGGAGATGCGTTTACATAAACGGGGTATCGGAGCGAGGGTATGAGAAAGGTTGTAATTGGAGAATTAGTAATTGGAGAATTCGGATATGGTGTATACGGAAAAGTGGACGAACGGAGCGCTCCGTCCCAGGCTCCGAATACTAATAGGAGTCAGTAATGGAGCGCTCGGTCCGTCCACTCTTCCGTATACACCTTATCCGATGGCTCCGATTATTTGATTCCCCAATTGAGAGTTAGGTTTATTGTCCCCTTCAGTCCAAGGATGTTTATATATATATATACTATTTGTTTGCTTGATCTTATATTTTATTTATTTCTAAAGATTACAATTAATGACTACAAAGGATTTCTTATCTTTTACAAGAGTGATCTTAAGTCTACTACATTCTAACATATTAGCTACAGTATCATCTGGATTAGACACTTGATCCAGGAATAGAGATGCCTTACATTCTAAGAGACTTATCAACTAGGTATTGGCATAATATTTGTACTTTTTATTTGTAATGTTACAATAGAGAATGGGTGCGTATCTCCCGCACTTGGTAAAGTTCTCCTCGACCCCGTCAATGGTGAAGAGTTGTCCTGTCAGTGGATGGTGGTCACTCGACTTGACTGTCAGTGAATCAACAGATGGATCTTCTCTGTAGTTTCCCTGTTTGAAATCGTAAGAACCTCCTATAGCGTATTTGTAAGACTTCTGTGCAGCAACGTGAGTCGCTGGTCTAGGCAATCCAAGAGGAGCGGGCACACTACAACAAGTATGGACCCCCACAATATTTTACTGCTATCTTACCAGACACGGCCTAACCGAGATCACCACTTGCACACCACAAATGCAATGGTGGTTCGCCTTCTTGAGACACAACGAGGGTCACGACGAGGAGCAACTCACCGAACAACAGTCCCTACAGTCCTGCCAGCACATGATGCAGAGTAAGAGGGACGACCGCAAGGCACAACAAGCGGACAAGTAAGACTCCATGACCAGGACCAACACCAAGGCTCTGAACACATTATACCATCTGTTCGACAAATACCGTCCTGCCACGATGCGTTTACGTAAACGGGGTATCGGAGCGAGGGTATGAGAAAGGTTGTAATTGGAGAATTAGTAATTGGAGAATTCGGATATGGTGTATACGGAAGATAGGATGATCGGAGCGCTCCGTCCCAATCTCCGAATAGTAATAGGAGTCAGTAGTGGAGTCAAGCACCATCCCATTCCACTCTTCCGTATACACCGTAGATCCACGATGGCTCCGATTATTTGATTCCCCAATTGAGAGTTAGGTTTATTCTCCCCTTCAGTCCACGGTTTTATACATATATATATATATATATATATATATATATATATATATATATATATATATATATATATA
This sequence comes from Coenobita brevimanus, assembly GCF_032717465.1. Classification (NCBI taxonomy): domain Eukaryota; kingdom Metazoa; phylum Arthropoda; class Malacostraca; order Decapoda; family Coenobitidae; genus Coenobita; species Coenobita brevimanus. The sequence goes on from NW_027644246.1 coordinate 19,077, forward strand.
TATATATATATATATATATATATATATATATATATATATATATATATATATATATATATATATATATATATATATATATATATATAGATATAATATTTGTTTGTTTGTTCTTATATTTTATTTATTGGACCAAGAGATTTTTGGCGCCTGACCCCGAAGGCACCTTTTCGGAAGATGAATATGGACATGCGTTTACGAAAACGGGGTATCGGAGGGCGTGTGTGAGAAAGGTTGTAATCGGAGATTGTTTAATTGGAGCTTTCGGATATGGAGTATACGGAAGATAGGATGATCGGAGCGCTCCGTCCCAGGCTCGAGAAAGGAGCGCTCCATCCCAGGCTCCATACTAATAGGAGTCAGTAATGGAGCGCTCCGTCCATCCGATCTTCCTTCTACTCCATATCCGATGGCTCCGATTATTTGATTCCCCAATTGAGAGTTAGGTTGATTCCCCCCTTCAGTCTAAGGATGATATATATATATATATATATATATATATATATATATATATATATATAATATTTGTTTGTTTGTTCTTATATTTTATTTATTTCTTAAGAGTACAATTAATGACTACAAAGGATTTCTTATCTTTTACAAGAGTAATCTTAAGTCTAGAACATTCTAACATATTAGCTACAGTATCATCTGGATTAGAAACTTGATCCAGGAACAGAGATGCCTTACATTCTAAGAGACTTATCAACTGGGTATTGGCATAGTACTTGTACTTTTTATTTGTAATATTACAATAGAGAATAGGTGCGTATCTCCCGCACTTGGTAAAGTTTTCCTCGACCCCGTCGATGGTGAAGAGTTGTCCGTCAGGGATGGTGGTCATCGACTTGACTGTCAGTGAATCGATGATCTTCAGTAGTTTCCCTGTTAGAAATCGTAAGAACCTCCTATAGTGTATTTGTAAGATTTCTGTGCAGCAACGTGAGTCGCTGGTCTAGGCAATCCGAGAGGAGCGGGATGATTCTCCGGGTTGGGATGATGCCACTCCTCTCGTATTTGCTTCAAGTTAAATCTAAAGGTAATGAACTTCTTAATCTCTATGTCTACCTCTTCCTGCTTGGGAGCCATTTGATCAGTGCAGTCACCCTGTTGCTTATGAAACATGATGAGTTGAGGAGGATAGCTATTGTGAGTATGATTGTACTTGATGAATTTAATGGTTTTTCCCAGAGTCTGTGGATTATTACCGTTGAATCTGACTAGGTTACATGCACTGAGATCATACATGGGATCCATAGTAGGAAGAAGGTTAGGTTTAGGCGAGACGGTAGTATCGCTGGTCCCTACAGTGATGAGGTCGTTAGCATAGGGTTTGTACTCTCTCAAGTTAGAAAAGTCTCTAGTGAAGGCCTGTCCTATAGTCTTGAGTGTCATGGGATATCTGAGGAGTTCCGTGTATTTGGCCGGTGTGATGTTTGCCTCTAGGAAGTTCTTTGGTGGATCTTGTTTAGAGTCAGTGTAAGATGTCTTGTTAGTGACCTCTATAGCTTTAGGTGAAGTGATGAAGAAGAGTCTGGCATTGTCGTTGCGTTCCGTAGTGTAGTTGTTGGCTATAGTGGAATGTTGAGCGATAGTCTGAGTTCTACTGGCAGTGAGGTCTATGGTGTAGCCGCACTTGATGATCTGTGCACTGTAGGAGCGAGGTGCGTGGAAGTTGTATTCGTCTATGGAAGTGTTGGCATTAAACGTGTAGAAAGGTATTTCGTGGTCATAGATGAGGTAGAGTTTGTTAGAAAAGAGAGTTAGGTTATAGGATGCCTCGACTGTCTGGTATCTATGGTTAGTGATAATGGTAAGGTATCTGGTAGTATCCGGAGGGATCTTGTTGGAGTAATAGTGTTTCTTGAAGGTGATGCCTTGAAGAGAGCCAACACCAGCCTCTGTAAGCAATTGGAGATTCAAATAATTGGAGCCCTTGGATATGGAGTATACGGATGATCGGACAGACGGAGCGCTCCAATAGGAGCTCCAAATAAGAAAATCACTTACCGATAGCTCCTGCGCTGGCCGGTTGGTTTCCGGCTGCTCGCTCACTCCTGCTGATGCTCGGTTGGTTGTTCGTGCCCATCATCTGATCGGACAGTTCCCCCACTGGCCCGTCGGTGTCGTCCGTTGTCATCGCTGCACTGTCCATGTTGTTGTTGTTGGTTGTTGAGTCTGATGTTTTCTGCTTCTTGTTCCTGCGTATCTCCGGATGTCTCGAATCCCCCATGCGTTGAGGTGAGGAGTTGCAGGTCCTTGATGTGTTTCTCTAACGGACCCTGCATAGAGAGTAACCACTTGTAGAGCGTGGTGTCTTTTATACGTCGATGGTGAGGAGGGATGTCGGCGGTTGCCAGTTTCGAATAGCGGATACGCTGAGTCAAGGTGTACTGGACGATGTGACAGCGAATGGCCTCCTTGGTATCTCCGTCTAGCATCTGCCCTAGTTCAATGTTGGAAGTTAGGAACCAAGGGATGCGTTCGATCCTCTCGAAATGCTGGTTCTTCTTGTCCGTTTCGAGTTCCTCTCCTCCCAGTGCGTTCTTGTATATGTTGATGTTGGTATAGTTTATGTTGGGTTCCTCGAACAGGCAACAAGTGGAGTCCGGTAGACGTGATAGGAGGAATCGGTCATTCTCGCTGGTTTTGGCAATGATGGCCTGTTTCATGACTTTGAGGAGTAAGTTCACGATCATGGTCTTGCCGGTGTTGGGAGGTCCTTGGATCATGAAGGCATTCTTCTTGTTGTCGAGTTTGTTAAAGATGAACATGAAGGAGGCAAAGAATGTTTTCCAGTATATGTTGTTAACAGACAGTAGTCTGAGCAGCCACTTGATGTCCGACTTTTCGTTCTCGTCCAGTTCAGGTACGTCCGGTAGCTCGTGGTACGTATCCCTCAGTCTCTGGTAGTAAGTCATGTTTCGTTGGACGTGTAAGACGTCCTTCAGCCATATATCAAAACAGTTCTTGATCTTGGTGGTGTAGGAATCGCCGTACAATTGGTAGAGCATCCTGAGTTCTTCTGTCGGTAGGAGTTTGAGTTCGCCACTCGTGGCAGGACGGTATTTGTCGAACAGATGGTAGAATGTGTTGAGAGCCTTGGTGTTGGTCCTGGTCATGGAGTCTTGTTTGTCTGCCTGTTGTGCCTTGCGGTCGTCCCTCTTACTCTGAATCATGTGCTGGCAGGACTGGAGGGATTGTTGTTCGCTGAGTTGCTCTTCGCCGTGGCCTTCATTGTGTCTCAAGAAGGAAAACCACCATTGCATTTGTGGTGTGGAGGTGGTGATGTCGGTCAGCCCGTGCCTGGTAAGATAGCAGTAAAATCTTGTGGGGCTCCATACTTGTTGTAGTGTGCTATGAGCCTCAGTAAAACAGCTGTTAGATCCTTGGATATGGCGGATAATTCTTTCGAGGGTTCTTGTTCTGTTCTTGTAGGCTGAGGCGAAGATGAAGTGGTAGTGCCTGGCGTCGGTGCCGTCGCCGTGTGAGATATATCCATATTCGGGTCGTTTTCCAGGTCTTCTAGGAACGATGATAGGTTCATCTCTGTGGATGATAAAGGTGTAGAGGTTGTCTGGCCAGAAGGTGTGGTCTGGTGCTGTCGAGGGGCCTGGTCTTGGTTCGTTGGTTGGTGTTGAAGTTTCCTCATCTTCTGACGTTGTTGAAAGAGAAGGAGACGCTGGTGTTGTTGTTCTTGGGGCGTTTTTCTTTTTCGCGATTGAAAGTCTTGTATCTGTTGGTCGGAAAGACTCCCAGTCAGAGGAAGGTGGTGAACGAGTTCGAGCTCGTTTGGCATGTCTACCCAGTGGTTGATGTTCCACTTCTGGCAGTCCTGTCTCTTGGCTAGGATGATGGTGTTGAGGAAGGGTTGGATGTTTAGGAAGCTGTTGATGTAGGTCGTTTCCAGGTTCATCGATGGATAGTAGAGATTGATCTGTCTCGCTACTGTCGCACTCTGGTTCCCGTACTCTTGTATCCACTGACATACCTTCTCTCGGATGATCCTGCTGCTGATGTTGATCATTTCTATACAGTAGAGGTCTGTGTGTCCTTGGTCGTGGTGATAGAAATTGATCTCCGGTTCGATGCCCCTGAGTGGTTCCGGGATGTTGGCTAAGTTGAGGTACTGTATGTTGTTGACGAGTTCCGTCAGGGCTGTCATGTTCTGCCCGTCGTCTTGAAGTAGGATCTGGATGAGTCTTCCTTGCATGGTGGACCCGTTCTCTAGGGTAGTCCTCATCTTCGCTTTCTCTTTCTTCGTCTGTGTCATCGTCATGCTGTATGCCTCTTTTAGGCGCGTGTCGGTAGCTCGGGCTAGAGGGTTGATCTGGTGTGGTCTTCCTTGAGTATGAGAAGGCCCAGGTTGTCCTTGTTGAACTGCCAATCCGGCAGCTAACATTGCCGTCTGGAGTGGATCTGTCTCTGGGTCTGCAGGTTGTTTGGGTTGTGGCGGTGGTGCTGCTGCTGCCTCTTCTGGTTGTTTGGTGTCCGGTTTTGGTGGAGGCTGGTGAGGTGGTTCTTGATCGGGTTTTGGTTTTGGTACCGGTCTTGGATGAGGAGGTTCTGGTAGAGGCAGTGGCGGTTGTGGATCTGGTTTTCGGAAATTCAGAAGTTCGTTGACTAGATGCGCGGTAGTATAGTTGACTCAAGTCGGAGTCTGATGAAATTTCTGCGCTATGTTCTGGATGTAGATCCTGTAGTTGTTCTTCAGCGTGTTCTTGATGTTGATCGGTGTGTTGAGAAGCTGTCTGCCCTGCGTCGATATGACGGTCGAAGGGCAGGTGTTGATGTAGCGTTGCCAGTAGGTGTTCAACACTGACATGTTCATTAGATCTTGCATGGTCCTCGCCAGGTTGTTGGCTAGAGTCACTATAGCTTGGTTGATGTTGTATTGGTCCAGGTAGATGTTGTTGTGGAGTTCCATCATCCTCTGATCGATCGTTGCTTTCATTTCGTTGGCCTTGTGAGTGTAGGTCGTCGAGTTGATTCTGTCCTGCCTGTAAAAGAGAAAAAGGAGAATAAGATAGAGCTAGAGTTGTAATCGGAGCCTGGGACGGAGCGCTCCGTCCGTCCGATCATCCGTATACTCCATATCCGAGAGCTCCAATCAAACAATCTCCAATTGAGGAAAATCGTTAAGTCCGTTACTTACACTCTGTTCGGAGGTTGGAGGTTCAGGAGACAGTCCCCGAAGTCTTTCGTTACTATATATCCAGTAGGGCCAGTTGCGTGGGTCTGAATGAAGCAGTAGTTGGTTGTCAATTGGCTGGGCGCACTCATCCCAATATATATATAATTATATATATATATATATATATATATATATATATATATATATATATATTATATATATATATATATATATATATATATATATATATAATTATATATATATTATATATATATATATATATATATATATATATATATATATATATATATAGTATATATATATATATATATATATATATATATATATATATATATATATATATATATATATATATATATATTATATATATATATATATATATATATATATATATATATATATATATATATATATATATATATATATATATATATATATATATATATATATATATATATATATATATATATATATATATATATATATATATATATATATATATAATTATATATATGTATTATATATATATATATATATATATATATATATATATATATATAATTATATATATGTATTATATATATATATTCATATATATATTCATATAAAAATATATATATATATATATATATATATATATATATATATATATATTGCCAGACGCCTCAATCCCGTTTGGGGTGGCCACAAATAAATCGCCTCCAAGTCGCCCTGTCCCCCGACATTTCACTCCCCTGCTCCCAACTCACACCCCCCACTCTC
>NW_027644247.1:0-16983 GCF_032717465.1 Coenobita brevimanus
GCGCCACATCTTCGTTAATATTAACTCAATAGATGTGGTACTGATTTATTACAGGTGATTTGAACAGTACATTAGCTTTTTCCCACTGACATAGAAGAGTGGGAATCAAGTCAATTATGAGTTCATTCTCTGTGTGGTATCGTCGATCTGTTGTATTTTATTTACTAAGGAGCAATCCGAGCCTGTACCAACTAACAGGATCAAGTGGCATGTAGACTGCGCTCTCGTCTTTAAGTTAGGCATTTTCGGATTATCTGGAAAAAAAGAAACTTTTGAGTAAAGTTGTAAATGAAGGGTAATTTTTAAACTATAATTGCAGATACTTAAAACTTCATCAGAATATAGTATAGGATCACAAAATATTTGGATTAAGAATATTGATGACACATGAATGTGATAATCACAGAATTATTCATTACATGCCTGTCAATTGTAATGTCGTCAGTGTAGAGTACTCCTTGGAGAATTATTATGAAGCAGATCTAAGAGTACCGAACGCCAATGCTCCACCTACGGTGTTCAAAATGCAACTACAATCTGTGAAAGAGGGACAGGTCTGTTAGTATATAAGTCACGTAGTATATTAGTTTCTGAAACTATGTGGTGAAACTGATGTAGGTAAGGGTTATATTATTTTATTCTGGTGTGCCAATTTTTAGTTTCTACATGAAAAGTCACTATAATTTTGCCACCAAAAATTATTATTCTACAACTGAAAAAATTGACAGGGATGGGTCTGTTATGATGTGGCAGGGGTAAACCAGCTCTGCTGTCGGGCCCTGCTGCGGATGTCACTGATTGCATTGCTCAGTTGACCCTTGTGCGGTGTGGTGCGGTGAGGATCTGTCCGTTCTCCCCTTGGGGCTAAGATGCGAATGAATGTGCTTGAATGGATGAGTAAATGGGGAATGTGTCGTCCTGTCTCGGCTACCTCCCTTTCCTTGGGGGAAGCAGCCTAGGTATATATATATATATATATATATATATATATATATATATATATATATATATATATATATATATATATATATATATCGTCCATCATCCAATCCTATGTTGCCCCATGAGAAGCGTAGGAACCAGGGGCTAGGCAAGTTAGTCCTGACAAGATGAGTAACCAACCTCACTCATCCCTGAGTAGCATTACGTGAGCAATAAACCCCAACCTCCCCTTGGATGTACACAGGCTCAATCCAATTGGAGCGCCATAAATTATCCACTAAACCACCAGGCGCTAAAATTTGGTTATATGGTTACCACCCAGTTGTAGTAAATGGTTTCCTGGTGTACAGGAAACCATATGGCTTGTCACTCAGTGTATAGTCACCCACAGGCAGAAGGAAGAGGAAAGCATGAAGGAATGAAAGACAGAAGAGGGTGTGTAAAGTCACCCGCAGGCAAAAAAATGAGGAAAGAATGAAGTAAAGAAAGACAGAAGTAGATGGAAGGAAAGAAGGATGGAGGAGAGGACAGGGCAGACACCCGAGAGCAACACTACATTGAGTGAGTGGATGGTGAGCGCCCCCACCTACCACAATATATATATATATATATATATATATATATATATATATATATATATATATATATATATATATATATATATATATATATATATATATATATAAGAAGAAAGCATACAATGAATGGATGAGAAATAGGGGCGTGGAAGAAGTTGAGAGGCGGAAGAGAGAGTTATATGTGGAAAGAAAGAGAGAGGTGAAAAGATTAGTAAGAGAGAGTAAGAAGAGAGTGGATGAGGAATTTGGAAGGAATTTGGAGTGTAAAGTGGAGGGACTGTAAGAAAATGTTCTGAAGAGAAGTGAAATGAGTAAGACAGGGTGGAAGTGAAGTTAGCAGGGGAGTGAAAGATGAAAATGGTAGATTGCTAGTGGAGAAGGGAGAAAAAGTGAACAGATGGAGGGAACACTTTAAGGAATTGTTGAACGTAGAGGATGGAAGTAATGCGAGTATAAGTGGCTGGGGAATGGCTGGGAGAAGGAGGGAGGTGAGAAGACAGGAAGAAATCAGTAGGATAGAAGTTGTGGAAGCAATGAAGAAAGTTAAATCGGGGAAAGCCCCAGGAATTGATGGAGTGTGTGGTGAAATGCTGAAGCATGGGGGAGAGATAGTAGTAGAATGGATGTGGAAGATGTACAGATTGGCCTGGGAGGAAGGTACAGTCCCGGAGGATTGGAAGTCAGGTATAATTATTCCCTTGTACAAAGGAAAAGGGGAAAAAGAAGTGTGTGGTAATCATAGGGGCATTTGTCTTCTTAGTATAATAGGAAAAGTGTATGGTAGGATACTTATAGACAGAGTTAGAGAAAGAACAGAGAAATTAGTTGGAGAAGAACAGGGAGGCTTTAGGAAGGGAAGAGGTTGTGTAGATCAGATATTCATTCTTAGATCTTTAGTGGAAAAGTTTCTAGAGAAGGGAAAGAAGTTGTATGCGGCTTTCATGGATTTGGAGAAAGCATATGACAGGGTGGATAGACAAGGATTGTGGAGAGTGTTAAGAATATATGGAGTAGATGGGAAGTTGTTGAATGCTGTGAAGAGTCTGTACGATGGTGCGAAGGCTGCAGTGCGTGTGGATGGTGAACTAAGTGAATTTTTCTCTTTGAAAGTTGGTTTGAAACAGGGATGTGTCATGTCTCCATGGTTGTTCAATCTGTAGATGGATGGGAGTAATAAAAGAGGTACAAGGTAGGGTAGTGGATGTTGGAGTGGCCCTGGTGAGAGAGGATAGTGTTTGGAAACTCCCTGTACTGTTGTTTGCAGATGATACTGTGTTGTTGCGTGAAGACGAAGGGGAGCTGCAAGGCTTGGTGGATGAGTTTGAGAGAGTGTGTAAGAAACGGAATCTAAAGGTGAATGTAGGGAAGAGTAAAGTGATGGTCTTTGAGAGAGGTGAAGTTAGTGAATGTACAGTGAGGTTGGATGGTGAGGAATTGGAAAATGTGAGTACGTTTAAGTACTTGGGTAGTGTGATGAGTAAGGATGGAGGTTTGGAGGGTGAAGTGCTTGAAAGGGTACAGCAGGGAAGAAAGGTTGCTGGTTCTTTGAAAGCAGTGATAAGAAACGGAAGTGAGCATGGAAGTGAAAAAGTTACTACATGACAGTATTGTGATACCAACACTAACTTACGGAAGTGAAGCTTGGACATTGTTGGAAGGACACAAGTCAAGAGTGAGAGCAGTGGAAATGAGTTATTTAAGAGGAGCCTGTGGAGTCACGTGGAGAGACAGGCTGACGAATGAGGATATAAAGGAGCGTTGTGGTGTGGATGTGGATGTGATAGGAAGCGTTATGAGGGAACACACTGAGGTGGTTTGGCCATGTGGAGAGGATGGAGAGTGAAAGTCGGACGAGGGGAATGTAGGTGAGGGAGGTGGAGGGGGTAGAGGGAGGGGAGGCCGAGGATGAGATGGAGGGATGGGGTGGAGAAGTATATGAGAGAGGGGGGTGTGAGTTGGGAGCGGGGCAGTGAAATGGCGGGGGACAGGACGACTTGGAGGCGATTTGTTTGTGGCCACCCCAAACGGGATTGAGGCGTCTGGCAATAGATAGATAGATAGATATATATATAATCTTTCTTTTTATACGCAAGGGGCAACTATGTTTATTTTTTAAGTTCTTTGACGGTCGATAGTGCGGTAACCATTAGACAATTATGTGAGTGAAATATACATTTTCTGTAGTGTAAAATCATGCTCTTGAAAGTTGTAAGACCAATATTTTCCTTGGTGAAAGCTGAATAATTAGACCCTAAATGCGGTTCTGGGACCAGACAGGGTGGGAGAGTTGCGGTCTATAAGGGATGAACTGTATAATATAAAGCGTATATTGCGTTTTCAGTAGAAGTACTTTTTAGTACATAACATTACAAAAATTAAATACCCTCCTGCTTTATATAGCTTTAATGACATCGCTAATAATTTTATGACTGCCTGTATTGGTGTTGTAATGACTATATTTATAATGAATGATTCACCGTAACATAATATATCAGTGGTCACAATGTGCTTTTTTGGTAGGCATTATGCTGAATGCTGATGACAGAGTAGAAATATGTAGTGTAAAATTTGTCCAGTGAACTATAAACTCGAGTTAAAAAATTGTAATTCAGTATTTACGACAGCCACACATTTTACTTTGAAATATTTGTGGCAGTGAGCGTCATTTTCGTCACTACATGCAATAAAAGAGCATTGCGTTTAATCAGTTAATAATTAATTCATTATTTTGGTAATGGCAGGGTCATTATTATTAAACTGTGGATCAGCAGAGCTCCTGTCATGGCCCAAGATACGCACAACGTAGTCAAGAACTAAGGGCAGTATTATTATAAATGAATGCTCGACGGTGTAAGCAAACTCCTAATTCCATTCCTAGAACGTCTGTAATTGTTTGATGTGATCATCCTGCATCCCACACTGCAGTTTGTAGTCAGCAACTATACCTAATGATCAGACATATCCAGTCGTTATCATAATCTCATACTTAGGAAAATATCGTAATAAAATGGTTGCTTGTTCACATCTTCGGTAACAGAGTGTTCAGTGTGGCTAGCTACGAGACTGCAGGATCGTTAGTCCAGGGTTCCAGTCCTGGTGCGAACAGCTGACACCGTTCGACTCAAGTGACCATGCATCCGTTATGGGCTGGTAGGAGAAATGAGTAGCAAGGGTGACACGCAGGAGACCTTAATTGCTGTAAGCTGGATGATGGAGTGGCCTTGCATCCCAAGATATTGGGTGAATAACCGTCAAAGGCCAGAAAACCTAATTCAAGGAGATGAAGAACGAGGCTAAGCATTGCATGGTGTCTACTCCCCAACCCCGTCCCCTTCAAGCACACATCGTTAGTCCACAACTTGACCGTTTAACAGTACTGTGGAGAGGAAGTGATTCAGGCCGAGGAACCTCAGTGAGCCTTTAAAAGACTCATGACCAGCTGGAATTTGGTATATCGGTTTTCATCAAGCTTAATTGATGGCACATTAATCCCTTCAGTCAAATGACGTCTTATTCATTTTTTCTTCCTAGTATTTGACGTTTATATTTAGCTATGAAGAGACCTGTTGCCGTCAAGGAGTTAATGAAAATCATGCCTAACATCTTCATTACAAGAAAGTATTCCTTTGCAGAAGAAATTTGTCTGAATATACAGCAGCCTGAGTAAAAAAAAAAAAATTGCATTAAAGGAGTTAAAGTTTTGTTTTAGCACTGAGACTCTAATGGCCACTACATACTAGTATTTACTGCCAACATCTGTAAGCTTATATGAATATTAAATCAATTTACTGTGTGTTTTCGAGAATGTTTTATCGTCAAATTTGGCATTTTGTGTCGTGGAGTAGTCAAAATTCATATAAGCTTCAGTTTCTGTATTGTGTCTGCCTCATTCGGTCCAGTACTGGGCATCCATCACTACCTTTATTTTTTTGTCCATTTACTTCAACTTTAATAAAACATTAATGCCAGTTCTGTATTGTGGTATGAATATCAGTTACGGGATTAATAAAACATAAACCATTATTAGGATACGTCTCAGTGAATCAATTATCAGTAAAATAACGCTTCAGTAATGTGATATCAACCACTATTTGGTGTATGAAAGAGCGATTTAAAGAAAAATGCGTTAGATGGAATATCAGGAAGTATCATAAATAGCATAATTTAGGCCTCCTTTACCTGGGTTCTTTCGTGGCAGGCGGCGATTCAGTTCTTCTCCTCATTAGACGGCAAGTGTGGTGTGACGTGGGCCGTGGAGACAAGTGAGTGGATACCCGTCAGGGACATGAGTGCAGTGAGTGGGAGGCAGAGCGACGGGCAGGGAAAGAAGGAAGGAAGGAAGGAGGAAAGTATGGAGAGAGAGGAAAAAGGAGAAGGAAGAAATAAAGGGCAAACAAAGTCGGGGGAGTAAATGCAGGAAAGAGGAACGAGAAGATTGCGGGGAGTACATAAGATGATGGTAAATAGGAGGAAAGTTAGAAAAAATAGTGGGGAGAAAAAAGGAGGTAACAGACATGAAGAAGGAAAAAAAGGAAGACATGGAAAATCGAAAGGAGGAGATCGTAACACAGAGATTGATTATAAAAAATGAGAGTAGAGAGAGCAAGGTGAAAAGACAGGAGTTGGTGGGAAAAAAGGGAAGTGACATGCTTGGCGAAGAATAGGGAAAAGATGAAAAATTACGAAGACGAGTCGTCATAAGCTGACAAAAGCGTGAAAAGGTCAGGAGGAAGGAGGAAAGAAAGAACAAGCGGCGGGGAGAAAAAGGGAGGCGACATGCTCAGGAATGAGACAAAGACATGGAAAACTAGAGGGGCACTCTGTGGAGCGCATCTCTCTGAGAAGGGCAACGTAATTTCCAAACCTCTCTTCATAGTGGGTTAAGTTATCTCATCATTTATTAGAGTTTCGCAGAAAAGTGTTTTCCGGGAATCTGTAATACGATCCGAATCGGTCCCAAAAGTTATTCCCTTGTTCTCTGGGACATGGGGTATTTACCCACTAAATTTGGCCCAAATCTCTCTTTTAGTTTTTGAAATGGGGTTGCAACATAAACTCCTTGTCGGAGAGAAAGATGGAGACAAACTAACCTGACCAGAGAGAGAGAGAGAGAGAGAGAGAGAGAGAGAGAGAGAGAGACTAGTTATGACATAAGAGAGAAAAAGCAAGCTGTTGGCCTCATGCAGGTTCCAATTAGTGAACCACGAAATAAATGCAGTAGGGAGGCCAAGGAGAAAAATGGAGGGGGATCCATTCAAATACAAATGGAGAGAGAGAGAGAGAGAGAGAGAGAGAGAGAGAGAGAGAGAGAGAGAGAGAGAGAGAGAGAGAGAGAGAGAGAGAGAGAGAGAGAGAGAGAGAGAGAGAGAGAGAGGATGGAATACGCAGAGGGAAGACATAAACATAGAAAGCTGACAATAGGGAGAGGCAAGCAGAATGAGAAGGCAGGAACGGAAGAAAAAAAAAAGAAAGAAAAGACTGGAGGCAGAACGAAGTATGAGTAAAGATAGAGAAAACGGGCGGTATGATTAGGAACAGTTAGGGTTTGGGTGAGGAGAATACCTGAATAATTTGAGGAAATAAGCACAGTAGTTTTGCGGACGTCAGAGAGCTTGAAGATATACAGTAGGACACCGCACAGGGGAAGGTGAGGAGAGTAAGAGAGGAAGGGTAGAGGGAAAGGGGATGATGAAAGGAGAGGCAAGGCTGTGTGAGCGGGAAGGGAATGGGAATATAGAGTGCGTGGGAAGGAAGTAACGGCAAATATTGTGGTCAGGAAAAGGGGATTATTCACTGCATGCAACGCCACGGCTTCGGGCCCTATCACTGCAGTAGCGCCACACAGCATCCAAAAATGTCATGCCTACCGACCAGGGGTGTAGGAAGGACTTTTGAAAAGAGGTGTCAAATATACACTGGAGAAGTATGAATGCCGTACAGGTACATATATATATATATATATATATATATATATATATATATATATATATATATATATATATATATATATATATATATAAATAACACTAGAACCGCCACTACTGACCCTCACATTGCAACACCAACGCCAGCAATGGTCCACACACTGCAGCACCACCACCACCACTGGCCCACGTACATCACAGCCACACCACCACCATTGATCCAAACACTACAGTCACACCACCACCTCTGACCTTCACACTATAACCCCACCACTGACCCACACACTATACCATCACCAACACTGATCCACACACGACAAAACCACCACCACCACCAATACCACCACCACTCGTCCTCCCACTGACCCATCACCATCAGGATCCCGGGCACTGGAACACCACCACTATAAACCTTTTTCCTTCAACTCAGCGTAACCTAAAATTTTCATTGTGTTATAGCCAATGGTTATGCACGTTATACACGTTATGATGTGTTATCCTTTTTTTTTTTTTTTCCTTAATTCCTCTTCTACTCTCACTCTCATACGATTACTTTCGTCCCCACACACACCTCCATCTGCAGCTTACCTTTTATCTCTGATAAATCCCTCTTGCATTTGTTGTTTTTTCTTCTCTTTATTGTATAGATATATCTCACCTCCCTTTTTGCTAGTCACTGTCAATTTTTTCTTTATTTTTGCGTAACGCCTCTCGCTTATCCTGTTAAATCCCTCCTGTTTTCATTCCTGTTGTTTAGCTATCATTTCTTACTGTTATCTACTTCACCTCACTGCTACTCTCTTTCTTATTTTTCCCCTTTTTCTGTCTGGCTCCCCTTGTCTGCTCAATTATATACCTCTTGTTTCCTCTTATTTGTTTTGTTATGCTCTTTGTCTTGTTTCTCTCTTTCTGGCCTACTTTACTTAAGCTTTCTCATACATCTTCCCCTTTTCTTTTCTGTCCGTCACAAGAATACGTCCTCTCGCGCTTCTCATTCACTTCTTCCGTTCTCCTCGATAGTAACTCTCCTTTTTCCCTACACAGTATATCACATCTTCCGTATTTCTTTCTCTCTACAATATCCGTCAGTTTTTCTTTCCCCTCCCCCTTTTGCTCTCATTTTTCTTCCTTTCCCTCTGTATTTCCTTCTCTCGCTACAATATCCGTCCGTTTTCCTTTCCTTGCTTTCATTTTTCTTCCTTCCCTTCTCATCTCTCCCTCCTCGTTCTTCTTCCTTGTGTCTCCTCAGCGTTACACGTTCCAATACCCCGAGCCCGAGCGATCACCCTCTATGATACGAAAAATTCCACTCTTACATGAATCCCCCTATCTCTCTACGTCGTCCCTTTCCTCTATCCCCTGTCGTACTTGTCCTGTCCACCTCTTTCCCGGCGCCCCGCCTTTTCCATCTCGATCCCTCGTGTTCATGTACCCGGCGTGTAGGCTTGGCTTTTCCATTGCTTTCTTTGCCTACAGTAATCGTGTCTCCTTTGTTTACACCTGGGTCTTATTACCATGTAATTTTCTCCCGATATATATCTGTGTTATATTTTCCCTAGCCCATCTACTCCATCTTCTCTCCCGTTATTATTCTCTGCATATAGGTCTAGTTGCTTTACTACGCTCTGCCTTTGCTCTCTCCACTGTAAGCCAGCCGAGAAAATGCCATCTCTTCATTTTGAGCGCTAAATTATTGAGAAAGAGTAACATACTAGACACAAGGAAATGCCATGGAAAGAATGCAGAACCGTGCTATCATTTTATACTACCTTTAAGATTCAGAAACTAGCAGCAAATGGACGAATATCTCCGCCTGGTTATGATAGGCGAACTAGTCTTGTCTAGCTCGTTTACGCCTGATCCATACAATGTTGTCATAGTTTCCTAACGTTTATCTGTAATTTATTTTCCTGGCTCTTATTTAGTGCTTATTCTAAGCTAATCCCTCACTCTAGCTCAGCTCATCTCTTTGTTTTCTTCATTCTTCCCTTTACTTCAGTCTCATTCTTATTTTTTATGATAATCGACAGTTACCATTCATTTGTTCCTCGCTATCTTCATATACATACATATATATATATATATATATATATATATATATATATATATATATTGTCTCTCTCTCTCTCTCTGTCTCTTTCTCTCTCAACCTTTCATTTTTCACCCCAAATCCTTCTTTTCTGTCCTTATTCACTGTCTTTCCTTTTTTTTTTCCTACTATCACTGGTACTCCTCCCTTTCAACTTCTGTATATTGTCGCGTTATCGTTTTTTTTTTTGTCTCTCCAGCTTCCTATTCCCACCTTCCCAATTCCTTCATCCTATGTGATTCCTTATTCATAAGTTTCCTTTTTCTTTCAGTCTTCATTCTCACGCTCTTGTACTCACCTTTCTAGTTTTCTAATTCTTTCTACCTACTTTATACTCTCTCTCTCTCTCTCTCTCTCTAACATTCGATTACTGAAATCCTTTGTTTTGCAGCCTTCCTTCTCTCCCTCTGGTATTCCTCCTTATAAGCTTCTTTAGTTCCCCCGTTTTCATCGCTAAATCTCTCGCCAGGTTTAGATTTTTACTATTCTGTGTCCTTCGTCTGTCTTTGTTCACAGGTATTTGTCCTATTTCAGTCCTCCTTGTCTTCCTCTGGCTCTCCTTTTGCGTTTCTCTTCCTTCCCTCATTTTCCTTTTCCCCCCCCGTTTCGATTTTCACTGAGTTCTTCCTTCTCTGTCATGATTCATTAGTTTTTTTTTTTCTTTTTTCGGCCATTGTCTTTCCCCGATGCACTCTTTCAAGCCTTCCCCCCCCCCCTGTTCTCCAGTAAAACAGAAGTGTGTGTGTGTGTGTGTGTGGGTTCAGCCGCAGGAATATGCAAATAATCTACTCATGCAGACACTTCTAGTCCCTACCTTTCCAGTAAGGCTCCTTCCAGTATTTTCTTTCCTCTCTCCTTCTTCTCTCCATATTCTGCCATCCAAAGGTCTTGTGTTTTCCAGATAAGTTCGTTCCTCTCCACTGCGCTACTTCTAGTCTTTACTTTCTTTCCTCTCACTTCCTATTACCATTTCTCTCTCTCTCTCTCTCTCTCTCTCTCTCTCTCTCTCCACTCTGTCTTTTCTTGTGCATCATCTGCTGTCTCTGTCCTCCCTATTGCTCTACGTTTCTTATTCCTTCTGACATTCCTTCGTGTTTTAGTCATCATCTTTCTCCTCAGTCTAATTTGGTCTCTTCTCTTTTGTGTATATATATATTATCCCTTCTCTGCCTAACTTTGTTCTCTCTCTTATTTCCTTTTTTCTTTTACCTTTTCTCTCTCATCTGTCTCCTCCCTCCTCTTGTTTACTCCTATCTCGCTCCAAAAGTCTGTCAGTTTCATTATTTTATGTTCAGTATTTCCTTGTATCTATATTCTCTCACTTAATCTGCCTCAGGCTTATATACAACTCCCTGTATTCCTATTTTGCACCCCTGGTCTCAGCACATTTTTTTTTTTCCTTATAACATCCATTCACCTTTTATTTGCCTCCATTCCTTCATCTTATGTCGTATTCTCTCTGTCTTCTTAACTTGCATCTCCTCATCTCCAGCGTGTCTGCATAAATTCTAACGCTAACTTTCTCCATCTGCCAACTCTCCCTATCGGCTCTTCTTTTAATCAAATCATTCAGTGAGATTATTTATTTTTATTTTTCTTCTTATTTGGAAGTAACTTTACCATTATTAGGATGTCTTTAGTCGAAAAGGGTGGATTAGAGGTTTATAAGGCCTTCAGCAAATCTTCAACTAACAGGGTGCTCTCTTTAAGCTGAAAAAAAAAATGACTCTCATCCTTTCTATATACCTATCTTTCTTGCCTTCCATATCTTCTGTCCTTCTGTATATTCTCTCCTTCCTTCCGTCCATATATCTTTTCGTTCCTACAAACCCTTCCTCCTTCCCTGCATCCTATACTCTCTCTCTTCCATGTTTTACTACATTTTCTCTCCATTTTTAACCTTTACTATTTCGTTTCAAAACTTTCCTTCACTCCAACCCTTCTTTTCCTTCCATCCTTCCTCCTTCTTCCTCTTAAATCTCCGTTCCTTCCATCTTTCGCCCTCTCCGCACCTCCTTCCCCATAACCTTATTCTCAGCGTCTACTCCTCCCCATTATGCGCTCCCCCTTCACCCGCTGCCTTCCTTCTAACCCTCCTCCTCCCTTTCTTCCTTCCATCCCCCCTCCTCCTTCCTCACAATCCTCCTTTCCTCCCAGCCTCCATTACCTTATCAATGGAAACAATATTATTACGGGTCAAAACATCCTTTTGGAAGACTTCAGTCGAGATGATATTGAAACGAGCTCATCTGTGACCCAGTTGCGACCATCCTGGCAAGATTAATCGGAACCCTTTTTCCAGTTTCGGCTACGCTACAACACACACACACACACACACACACACACACACACACACACACACACACACACACACACACACACCCATGATTATAGTAAATTAGGCAAGTTACTTCTCTAATAAAAAGCAACATAGTTTTTCTAGCAAACTATTCTTAAGTTCCTCTCTAAATATATCACAAAAAATATTCATTAATCATCAAGTTCAGCCGCCTTCTCTCTCCATGGCAGCCCGGGCTGTTTAACATGAGTACCACAAAGGGCCAGCACCAGCTCTGCTGTCTGATCCACACTTTAAAGCAAACCACCACCAACACAATTAATCGGCCCTGCTATGAGGCTTTAAAATCTTAGAGATGATTGGGGAAGTGTTTGTTTCATAATTACTTTCTTAAACGATTTGCCCATTTAAGTAATACAACAGGGACAAAATAATGCTGTTTAAAAGTGATAATTTCTCAACCATCATCTTTCGGGAGGTTTTGCAGCGCCAAGTGAAATCGTCTTACGTTATCCTGGGTAAGCCAGTTTGGTTTTAACCAGAGAAAAACAATTTAACCGTAGACTGAAGTGCAGGATTAAATTGGAACCTTTATAAATAATTCATCATGATATAATTCAAGACGCTGAAACTTCATAATTTTGACGGTGTGTGGTTTGGCCGGCCGCTGACTGCGTATGTGTATCTCTAACCTATCAGTATCGCCAGAGTATATGTAGGATTTCTCTATACAGTCACAGAGAAAATAGTATCAAAAAGCTATTCCTTTAATTACTTAAAAAATGCATTGCAAATTTTTATAAAATATTCATTCATTAACCAGTCCAGTCACCTCCCTTTACAGTTAGAGATATTCTGTTCTGCATCTAGTTTCAACGTTCAATATTGTATGGTACTCTTGCGTTACATTCACACCTATTACGTCATCCATTATACCATGAGTATAGGGATGAAGCCAAGGTTACAAGTGGTAGATTTTGTACGAACATTTTTTGCAAGATGACTGAGATATCTTCGACACCTATTATTAAATGGATACGTGCTTTAGTAACTTAACTACAACTGTGCGGAATATACTACTCAGGTGAATCAGACTCACTACCACGAATCTGAAACTCTAGCCTCCAAGACGAAGTATGTCATACGAAGCCCCTGTAATGTAATTAATGTTATGGTCATTTCATTTTCATTGGTGGTATTATTCTGAAAATTGTAACAAGAGTGGGCAAACATTTCCCAGATACTTTATAGAAAACAATGACAGTTTCCCAGTCCTAACTGTGAAACGAAAGTATCATAGATCGACTCTCACTGGGCTTGAGTCTGTATGTTGGGGAAATGACCAAACAACGACCCGCCGTCGAGCAAGGGTGGAAAGGAGCGTTCACCCTCCACCATGACTATCAGATCTTCTGTACGGGATTGTGCATGTTAAAATTTTGATGCAACGTCGAACCCCTGGCGGTCGTTTTCATTGTGCTCGTACTAGGCAATGCTTTTTGCTCCAAAGTCCCCAGTAACGGTAATGATAAGTATCTGAGCTATAGGGGTTCATGACCGCGCCTCTGTGTGTGTGTGTGTGTGTGTGTGTGTGTGTGTGTGTGTGTGTGTGTGTGTGTGTGTGTGTGTGTGTGTGTGTTACCATTATATCTCATGAACGGCATGAGCTATCAACATGAAACCTTCAGGGTATCAAGACACGACCAATATCTTGGATGAGTTCGTGGGCACTTGGGGTCAAGGTCAAGGTCACCAAAATGCCTGCTAAATGTCAACTAGACTCTTTAATATGGATTGGCTTTATGTGAAACGCGGTGACTGAATTCCGTTGAGTTTTGCAAATTTTCTTCATATCTGGATTGTAAATAGCTTGTAACTTGGCCAACAGCATATTCTGGCAGGCGATTTCAGAGCCAAAATGACCACAATTTCGAACAATTTATAGTGAAATCTGAACACGGGTGCCATTTACTTACCACGGGGGTAGCTTATTAGCTGAGGCACGACACCCACCGTAACTCTGAGGTTGGCGTGTCGGGTGCGTGGAGAGCCGGGGTGTGATTAAGAAGGTTAAAGCAGGTTAGATTTAGCTGCATTACGACGGGGTTTGGAGACCTGATGCTTGATTAACCTTCTCAGTATGATTATGTACTTTTTGCTTTACTCATGCATTTTTATTGAGTTCAAACGAGTTACCTGATAGTGAAGGGGGATAGTAAAGGCTAAAGCCACCTGTACGAAAATTGTGGCTTAAGCTGAGTAAAATCATATCAGGATAGCAAAAATATACCAAAAAATACTTCGAGGGTTAATAAAGCCTGGGCTGGATCGCGTGTTGTGACTGACGGAAAGAATAAATCAAATAAGCTACATTGTAGGTTAGGTTAGACTGGTTAGGCCAGAGTGTTCAAAACCAGGGGGATGATTACGAAGGTGAATGTTGGATTTCTTGCTGTAATGGTCTGGAGGAACAGAAAGGGGCAGTTGTATTGTTAACTTTATGTAGCAGACCGGGGTGTCCACCATCCAGACACTTGATGTAGTTACGTGCTGATAATTCCACACTATGTGACACGTCAAATTGTTTCCTGCTCGGCTGGAAGTAATTTTCAGTATTACACATGGTGGTTACCTTAAAACCTCTCACTAGGGTGTGGAGTAGAAAAGAAAGAGTATTGTCCCCTTTAACACTGCGTACTTAGCTGGCCAAATGGGGGTGGGTGGGGCGGTAAGGGATCTCCACCATCTAGTCTTCCCCTGGCAAACATTAACGAAGCCTAGGATCCGGGTTCTGTGCCTGCCAAGGGTTCAGGAAGAAGTCATGTTTATGTTTCTGTATGGAATGTGACACGTATGGATGACCACTGGAAGAGAAGGGAAGTAGTGAATGTATTAAAAGATGCTAAGTACAATGTGATGGCGCTGTGTGAAGCCAAGATTAAAGGAATTAAAGTAGATGAGGGCAACGGTATGAAATATTCAAAGTCAGGTGTGTGGCTGCGTGGGCGGTGTAAAGGAGTTACTTCATAAATTAAAAGTGAATTGCAGAAGAATGAATGAATATATATTTATCAAATGACAGTCGACGAACGGTTTCTGTCTTGTAGGTCTATGTGAAGCGCATTCATAAAGAAAAGGGACCATACCAAAAGGAAGCAAAAATTCTGATTATTAGGCTTGTGAGGTGGAGCCAGGATCATGGAAGCCTGAATGTGTGTGACTCAGTGTCTACCCCATTTCACTGGGCGTATGTTGGTAGTCTTCCCGTTTTCGTACAGAACCTTCTCTTTTCTTGTCTTCTGGATCTTGCTTCCCCCATCTTTAAGCGGAATAAAGAAGGGGCCAGGTTAGGTTATGTCAGGTTGAGCAGGGTTGCGTTAGGTTAAATTACGTTAGATTAGGTTTGTTTAGGTAAGATATAACCAGTGTGTTAAGCTAGCATTGTGATTAAGATGATCTGGTTGAAATCACGTGCTGTGACAGACGGGAGGAATAGATCGTGTAGTTCCATAATAAGTTTTAGGTTGTATGTCATAATATCACTGCATCTACCTTGTCAACCTGAGGACGACAGTAATGTATTTTTGCTGGTGTCATACGACTTTATTCTACCTAGGATATCCCCTGTCATAAAGAGGTAGTTACTGAAGGCAGTATTCTAACTTCTGTTTAGCAAATTATCCCCTAACCTGACAGTAGCAAGAATGTAGCAGGCTAGACGTCACTGTATAGAGGAGCCAGTTTAGGTCCGCGCTGTGATGGACGGGAGGAGATGAAGGGGTAGTTGGAGTAGAGGGAAGTTGTGAAGTAGACGAGAGTGTGGGTAGAGTGAGGAGGGGGAGAGAGTTGTGGCCAAGGTCCCAAAGATCAGCATAATACAAGCAGCCCTGGGCTCCTCCCTTTCCTCTCCCTTTCATTGTCCCTTTCACTCTCCCTCTCTCTCCTCTGCTTGTGTCTCTCCTCTGCTCTCTCTCTTCCTCCAGCCTCTTCTCTCTTTCACCCATTTCCACCCGTACCTTTCCTCTCTCTCTCTCTCTCTCTCTCTCTCCCTCTCTCATTTCGTACTTAACTACTTATCTGCTTCTGCATCTCTTTCTTCGTCTTTCAGTCGTTTTATTTTTGTCAATCCAGTTCGTCCATTATTCTTCATTGTCCCTTTCTCTTTTCTCCTATTTTATCACCCACTTCCTCCTTTTTCCTTCCTTTTCCCATTCTCTTCTCCTCAGTCTCCATCTTTCTCTTTCCCTTACCTCTCTTCTTCACTCTCATTCCTCTTCCTTCTCATTCTTCCTCGTGTCTCCCTCCTCCCCTTTCCGCTCCCCATTCCACTTCATATCGCTCCTCCTCTTCCCTCTTCTTTTTCTTCTTCTTCATCTTCTTCGTTCACCTACACCTTTTCTTCCCGTTCCGTCTCCTTCCTTGGGCGCCCCCCCCGTATTATCCCTGGGCACGCGAAGACAGTGAGGGTAAAATACTCACAATATGCGTTCTGGGGCGGACAAAGAATGAGTGGCGACCTTCTGGCTGTCTGGCCCTAGACAATGCGAGGCCCTACGGCTACTAGTATTACTTCTGCGTTTGACATTGATATTAATGTTTCGAAAGATTTTTGCATCATAGCACTGCTAAGATGTTAGTAGGTAATGATGTATCTTTAATTAATTCAAGGGATTAAAAAATTATGCTGCCTCAGTTACCTCTGTTGCTACAGAAAACATTGATAAATACTCAGTAGAAATTCTATGTCATGCAGTAACAAGGAACTGGAACGAAAGCATCAGAAACATACACGAGTAATATTTCTGGCACGGTGGAGGCGTGAGTGGAGCTCGTCCGTAAACGGTGAATGTATCGTTGCTTTGTAGGAGCTGCAAGATTGATAGAAACATCCGTGTCATGGATGTGAGTTCTTTGACATTGTTCGCAGTGCAAAGGCGACAACCGCAACACTCATCTTGAAAATGAGAGATTTATTGATCAGCAAATACTTCAAGGTCAGTAACTGTAGCGCCCAGTAGGTGTGGGTTCTCAGCTGCTCGTCGGTACAGCTGCAGCAACGACAGCCACAACATGAATCATATAAATCCTTTACACTTTGCCAACCGCTGTCCTGTCAGTCTATAACTAAATATATTCCCTGATGTTTCCTTG
>NW_027644248.1:0-4995 GCF_032717465.1 Coenobita brevimanus
CATTACATATCTGCAGTCGATGGTGTTCTGTTAGTCGAGGTATTTTTACCATTAGTGTAGATCTAGCTATTTGTCTCTGTAGGATTTAGTATAGATTAGCGATTTGTCTGTTAGGTGATTAGTTTTAGGGTCTTTAGATTAGTTTGTCTTTATATTATAAGGTATAAAACATAAAACCAAGAAAAAATTAAGAAAATAAAAATACAAAAAAATAAATAAGATTAAAAATATTATATATATATATATGTACGTTTGCATGAAAATGTGTCTGTATGTATGCATGGAAGTGTGTGTGTGTGTGTGTGTGTGTGTGTGTGTGTGTGTGTGTGTGTGTGTGTGTGTGTGTGTGTGTGTGTGTGTATATATGTTTGTATATATATGTATATATATTTAAATGTATATACATATATATATATCCATGGCCTTAATAACCAGGGGCTTCGGCCCCGATGGTTGATAGGCCGGAAAAAAAAAAAAATAAAAGATAAAAAAAAATTTCATTGGGGACTTTGATGGATGGTTGCGAAGAGTGAGGACGTGTTTCTGAGCTCTCGTCTAGCTGCAGGGTTGCCTCACCGGCCTTAGCTTTTTGTTTTCCTCGCCACTAGGGCGTTTTTCAATAAAGTTAGGTTAGCTAGTACTAATTCTCCTCCCAGCCCTTTAGAGATATAGTAAGTGTCTATATCTGTTTCCTGAGATTGCCTTTGCTTACTCACCTCTGGAGTGTACCCCCCACTGATCGCTCTGGGGTGTGAGGTATACACGGGCGCGTCCTCCCGAGAGTGGTTTGAGAGGGTAATCTCAGACTAGGTGTTTTTTCCCCGGGCAATTTATCCCTTGGTTGTTTTTCTCTTTCTTCCCACTTCCCCCTTACGGGGGAAGTGGTAGCTATGATGGACCCCCCTACTGCCTCCTCCCCCTTCAGGGGGGGAGGTAGTCCTGACGACACTCCGACCGTTACTGACCGGCCCCAGACTGACGGACGCAAGACTCGTTCCCCGCTTGACATCCCTGTAAATAACGCGACCTTTGTAACTCTTCATGCGCTAGGTTCTACTCCCCTGTCCAGACTCAATCCCTTCATTGTCAAGAAGGTGATTGACCACTGTGCGGGAGAGGTGGAACAAGTTAAAAAACTTGGAAATGGAGACCTCCTAGTAAAGACATTCAACTCAGCTCAGGTTAAAGACTTGCTAAAGCTGCGTAAGTTTCACTGTCATGATATCGAGGCCAAGATCCCAACATCCATGAATTCCTGCAAGGGTGTTATCACTTGCAGGGATCTCATGGTGATGAGTGAGGAAGAAATCATACAGGAACTTGCTCATCAGGATGTAATTGATGCCAAATTCATCACTCGTTATCAGGAAGGTGTAAGGACGAAGACAGCCACAGTTATCCTCACTTTTGGCAAAGTTTTGCTACCTACAAATGTCAAAGTAGGATATGAAATTGTAAATGTAAGACCGTACATCCCGAATCCCCTTCGTTGTTCAAAATGTCAGCTCTATGGACATCATGAAAAGGCTTGTCGGGCTTCCAACATCGTGTGTGGCAAGTGTGCGGCTGTAGGTCACTCTGCTGACAACTGTACATCCGAGACTGAGTGCTGCTTTCACTGTAAGGATGCTCACTCCACTTCCTCGAGGGTTTGTCCCAAGTGGAAGGAGGAGAAAGAGGTCTGCACAGTGAAAGCAACTGAGGGCATATCCTTTTACGATGCTAGGAAGAAGGTGAAGGAGTTGCATGCAACTCCCAAGCCTAATGTCTCCTATGCATCGGCGGTTGTGTCCTGTCCCGTGATGTGCACTGTGGAGACACAGACTGACCTTACCTTCGCTCCACATGCCACATGCCCTACCTCTAAGTCTAGACCCCCTGTGCGTTCCAACTCTCTTACAGACATCCCTGTCGCCACTTCTTACTCTCAGGCTGCCGCTGCTCCTTCGCAGTCGGTGCGGCAAAAATCGAAGCCCGACAAGTCTGATAAGATTAATCTGACCACCCTCACAAAACAGTCTCGTCCTCACGTTCTTCCAGTTCCCACTCCAGCGAGGGAGAGGAAGGTTAGCTCTTCCTCGGGGGAGTCTGGGAACCTCTTAATTGACGATAATATGGAAGTTTCCATGAACAAGCACCGGGATAGGTCCCCCGGTAGTCGCTCGCCTTCTGGCGGGCGACAAAAAAAGACGAAGCACACTGGCCCCCAACGAAAATCTTAAACCGCCGCATTCACTATACTACAGTGGAATTGTAGAAGTATTGGGAATAAGTTACACAATATAGCAATCTTGCTTTCTATACATAGGCCAGACGTTGTTTGTTTACAGGAGACGCGCCTGGAGGATCACCCTGATCCTCCACAGTTCAAACACTACCACTCGTATAGAAGATATGAAGGTCACGGAGTAGCCATATACACACATAAATCACACCCACAAACGGAAGTGATTCTAAATTCTACTCTGGAAGCTGTCGCGTGCAGAGTAAAATTTAATAACACGTATCTGTCTATTTGCTCTCTGTACTGTCCTCCACATGGCCCCATTGATAGTGATGCTTTAAATTCACTAGTGGAACATCTACCTGGAAATAAGTTAGTGTTGGGCGATTTTAACGCCCATCACTATCAATGGGGTAGCTTGAGGATCGATGGTCGTGGGGAGCAAGTAGCCGACCTAATACTACAGTCCAACCTCTGTCTTCTGAACGATGGTAGAGCGACTCGTATAGATGATCGTACTGGTAACTTTTCGGCCATTGACTTATCTTTGGCCTCCCCTGGTATACATCAAGATCTCTCATGGGACCCTTACGACGACTCCTTGGGAAGTGATCATTTACCCATCTGTCTTTCTTATACACGCGACATCATTTCGGACACTCCACCTCCAAAATTTAACTATAAGAAAGCAGATTGGGGATCCTTCTCAAGGATCGCCAATTTAGATATATCTGGGGAGACCATGGATGTTAAGGTCGAAAATATAACCCAATCCATATTACACGCAGCTGAGGCTGCTATTCCCAAGACTTCTACAGTTCATGCGAAGCATAGAGCACATTGGTGGACGCCGGATTGCCGACAAGCATTAAGAAAACGCAATAGGAGATACAGGATTTTTGATAGTCAGCCCACTGAGGAAAATTTTATTGCATACAAACAGGCACGGGCTGAGGCAAGGAGAATAATAAGAAGGGCTAAACGTGACTCCTGGCGGTCCTTTGTGTCCACGGTGACTCGTACAACACCATTAAATAAAGTCTGGTCCACTATAAGATTATTAAATAATAAACGCCCATACTTCCCTGTCACCACCTTGCAGGTTAATAATAACATCTATGACGAGCCCGTGGACGTTGCTAACATCCTCGCCAGGAGTTTTTCTCATGTAAGTAGCTCAGCCAATTATGACCCGCGTTTCCAACATCATAAACGCACGGCTGAGCTACAGATATTAGACTTTGCCACAGAAGACGTAGACTCCCCGTACAACCAAGAGTTTACGCTAGATGAACTGCTCCTTGCCCTTAAATCCTGTAAAGACACCAGCCCTGGACCAGACACCATCACGTATGGTATGATCCAGCATCTTAATCAGGACAACCTGATTAAGATGTTAGCATTGTACAATGAGATTTGGGCGTCTCGAACGTTCCCAAACTCATGGCACTTTGCGCACGTCATACCGATACCCAAAGAGGCTGGTCGTCTTATGAATCCCACTTCATTTCGTCCTATTGTGTTGACTTCTTGTCTATGTAAGGTCATGGAACGTATGGTTAACAATAGGCTTCTTTTTGTTTTAGAGTCGAAGAATTTGTTAAATGATCAACAATGTGGCTTCCGTAAATACAGAAGTTCACTAGACCATTTAATGAATTTGGAGCATTGTATTGCAGAGGCATTTGCCAATAAAGAATTCATGATAGGGGTGTTCTTGGACATCCATAAAGCCTATGACATGACATGGCGACACGGTATATTAATGAAACTCTATGCTTATGGTTTAAGAGGAAATTTACCTGTTTTTATTTCAAATTTCTTAAGGGACAGAACTTTCTCTGTCAAATTGCCCCGTAACGTAACATCGGATATATTTATCCAGGAAAACGGGGTGCCGCAGGGAAGTGTGCTTAGTCCTACTTTATTTAGTATTATGATCAATGATATTCTGTCATCAGCTCCCATCCCGAGGAATCTTAAATACTCACTCTACGCTGACGATTGTGCAATATGGCACTCTTCCCGTAATGCACAATTTTCGGCTGGGCGGATTCAAGCAGCCCTTGACTCCGTCCACCAATGGGCCTTGCAGTGGGGATTTAAGTTTTCCGTACGTAAGTGTGCCGCTATAGTTTTCACTAATCGTAACGTACCTAATTTGTGCTTAACTTTGGATAATCAGGCGGTACCTTTTCAAAATTCTGTAAAATTTTTAGGAATACATTTTGATCGTAGAATGAATTTTAAACTTCACGTTAATACTTTGCTTGCTCGTTGTGATAAACCGTTAAATGTCCTCAAGTACCTAGCGGGTACTACCTGGGGTGCCGACAGAAAATCTTTATTAATGGTGTATAAGTCCCTTATTCGATCAAAGCTAGACTATGGCGCACAGGTGTATGGCTCGGCATCTGATGCCACGCTGAAAGGATTGGATGTGTTACAGAATAAATGCTTGCGAATGTGTCTTGGAGCTGTACGGTGTACCCGTGTGGCTCGTATGGAAGTGGAGGCGAATGTGCCTCCCCTCCGTATTCGCCGTGACCACCTGGCCTTGTCCTACGGCATAAGGACATTAAGAAAAAGTAATATCGGCAATGTGGCCTGTACCCCCTGCGTCAATACCACCACCTTCTGCTGGGGTGCGTCGGCCACTTGCCGCTCGCCTCCACTTACTGACTCAGGAGCTTGATGTGGACCCCAGTGACTGTGACAAGTTGGTGCTTAAAAATATAGCGCCTTGGGAGCCACCCGGCTTTACAGTCGAT
>NW_027644249.1:0-56890 GCF_032717465.1 Coenobita brevimanus
GTATGTGCTTTAAGGGTAATGCGACAAATACACATATGCCGATCAAGCTGATGTGTGCTTCGTTAACACAGGATGCTGAACTCTTTCAGCTGAAAGGAACAGTCGGCCATTAGCGGAAATATAGTATTAGAATAATTGTCCCATTACTTGAGAAACTTAAAGATGGCAGCATCAGTTTACTCAGGCTGCTTTGCACATCAACTCACACACCTCAGGTAGAATAATTGTTGTCTGACATTAACTGGGACAAAGTTAATTCCCTGCCATGAGAGATTTAATCATTTCTCTTACCTCCTACGAAAAGTGAAAATGAAGCACAGGAAGATATAATTAAAGCCAAGATTATCTATTACCCATTAGCACATGAATAAAATAGTCCGGGCTTTAGTTGAAACAGACTTCTAGAGTCAGGAATTGGACCAAGAGGAGATTAATAGTGAGACTCCTGTAATTCACTGTCAGATGAATCAAACACCATCTGAAGGTTGGCTAGAATAGAATACTGGAGTTGCCCCCGGTCAGGCGAGATGGGTAGCCTCTCTCATCCCACCCCATGATGATAGGAGAAACGAAGTGGAGGAAGAGATAATTAACAGGGACAAAAACAGGAACAATATCAGCAATTACTATTACTTCCTCGGACATTCGCACATCATCGCCTCAGGGATTTGCATACGCACCAGCCAGGGAAATATTTGTTGTTATGAATATGCAGCTTTTTCAATATCCAATCGCTTGTGGGATATCTCGGGTTGGTTTGCTAGGCTACTGGGAATGAAGGTATTGGAGAAACATGACACTGAGAGTTATTATTGGTTAGGTGCATTGTGTATATTAATGTGAAGTTATTTTAGTTTACGCAAAGGGACATTTCTGTGTTTTCAGAGATTGGGGAAATCACACAAGTTTTTGTGTGAGAAGCTGCAATGTGGAAACGTTCTGAACAGACAGTGCTATATAGAGATTTGAATATTATAAAGCCAATATAAGTTAATATGTTTCAAGTTCCTAGGGACTCACTCGCAGCTGAATATCAAAATCATCTGATTCTAGTTGAGATGTTCTGACCACTGGGTGGGTCCATGAGCAGCAGTACTAACATTTCCCACCCTCCTAAAAACTGTCAGACGAACAAAATCGTTCTTCCGTAAGCAGGAAGAAAAATACTAGAGTTGTTTCACTCATGAGAGGGGTTTAATGTAGCGGTATTAACACTCTCAAAGGACTCTTTTGACTCATTTTCAGCTGCGAAGAAAATCGTCTGGCGTTAAGTGGAATAGAATGCTAGAGTGGTTTTGATAAGTTGTAGGTTAACCTCTTCCACTGCGATGTTTTTATTTTTTGTCGCTTTCTTCCTGATTGCACCGGTCCTTGACAGTCTTCGAGTGATGTTCAGGGAATTGAAGGGGTCAGTTCACCCGTCCTTACACACTTTTTTTTTTCCTGATTCTTGATGATCTGTGTTATTTAACTAACCCTTTAGCGTTCACCCCTGTAAACTATTTAGAGATGGAGATTATCATACATGCCTACAATCTGGTAAATATTTTCACATGTAGCCAATTTGGTCCCCTCTTTCCAAGAAACACCATACATCACTGTTACAAAACCAAACTGAATCTAAAATCATGTTCTCATAAATATAGAAGTATTTTCCAAACATCCAAACACTTATTTCATATAGTTGTGTCGTCATTATTAATTAGGTAAGATTAAGTGGAAGGAGAGAGGGGAGAACGAAGAGGCATTTAAGAGTCTCCCCACCCGCTTTTTAAAACCACAAGGAGCGAGAGTGTGAGAGAAAGATACATGGAATACTGCCTGTGGGATCGTCAGAGCTCTTGAAACTGGCAAATACAGGTACTATTCACATTTGTTTGCGTTCGATTTACTTGTCCTTTTAAGGTAATATTTATTTTTGTGCCATGTATACAATATACTTCTTTACAAAGACGATGTACACATGATAGGTCAACTATTACCAACAGGTGCAGACTGCATCAGTGGTGCAGTACAAGGAAAGTGGGCGCAAGGTAACCCGAGTGACACTCCTGGTTAATGATGAGTGACTTACAAAGTCGTTAACATGATCGGTACTTGGGAGGGTCTGGTAAAGACAAGATTATGTGAACTAACTGAATCGTTTAGGATCTGATCTGTACCTAACTTAGCGAAAGTGTTGAAAAGTAGCCAAGGTATGTCATAGGTAAGGTCACAGGTAGGGGTCAACGTGAATGATTTTTTTCGATTTAAACCAAATTTTCAGAAACATCAGGATAAGGTTAGAATGAAGGGATTTAGCTTTGAGAAGTCAAAGATCAGTGTCACAGGGAATATGTCAACTTAAACAGTGCTGATTTCTAATACAGCTTAAACTAAACTTCGCAGAAGGGCGCAAGTTAAAGCATGGATAAAGTCATCGGCTTCTTAGAACAGTCCGTCAGAGTTCAAGATAGAAGGTCAAGGTCAACTGCTCGATACATTAATTGCAATAGTTTTGAGCTAATTAGACTAGACTTAGTGGGAGGAATCAAGAGTCAGTCAAAGATGAAGATATTCGATTTTGAGGACAGGCGGTCGGACGTAAAGGTCACAGGACAAGGTCAGCCCAAATAAGTTTTATAAAATTTTGTTCCAAAATTGTGGTAGAGTTGGAGGTCGTGCAAAACTGAAATACTTCGATCATGAGAACAATAAGTCATAAAGCAATGTCAGTGTGCAAGTGAAATGCTTGGCCTTTCGACTAACTGTAGGGCAAAGGTGGTGCACTCCGTGAGCGCTCTCCTTTTTACTACTGATAATGGTCAAAATGCTTTTAAATCGTCCATTTTTCTTGTACTCGGTCATCATTCTTATGAAATATCCGCGGTAGCTCTCAGGTATGAGATCCTTATTTCAGGGTTGTGTTGATTATATAACCACATACTCAGCTATACGACTCTGTAGTCCATGAATGACTTTAGTCAAAACAAATCTTAAATGATTTTTTTTTTCCTCAGGAAAGAGTGCTTGCCATGTTCATACAATTGTGTAGTACCTTACTGTATGTCTAAAACTTTTAGTCACCTCTTAACATGAACTGAGATGACGTAAAATGTGTTTTTTCTCTTTTGGTTGGGTAATGCTTTAGATTATTGGCTACTGCCTGCGTATATTTTGCACAGACTTTGAGAACTACTTTGGAATCTATGACTGTATATTTTTCTGCAAACTGTAAGTAGGCTAAGCACTGTATATTTAGCTTTTGTCACCTAAAGCTAGAATTCTCTCTTTCTTCCTTTAATCTAACTGCTTTCCAATTACTTCACGTTTGGAAGATTATTCAATGACTAGCTTAACTTATCAGAGACATGATACCTCTTCCCTTCTCCTCATAAATGTTATAAATATTCTTGTCGTAATTTTACTGGAACCCTTTCAGTTTATATTTTATTGTACACCTCCGAAGTATTATCTGCATATTTCATAAACACAGGGATTGGTTCAACTAGCTGTATATGAAATCCACAAGCCCATTCCACGTTAAACCATACTACTAAACAGCGTCATAAACTGTAAGATCATGCGTACTTTAGAGGAATGCAATAATTAACGTAGATATTTGCCAAGTACTCAGTTATGCATTCCATACCACCAACCCTCAGTCATATAACTCTCCACTCTACACACCTTCATTCATATACCTCTCCTCCCCACACACCCTGAGCCATATACATCTCCATCCCACACACCCTCAGTCATATATCTCTCCACCCCACACACCCTCAGTCATATACTTTTCCACCCCACACACCCTCAGTCATATACCTCTCCACCCCACACACCCTCAGTCATATACCACTCCACCCCACACACCCTCAGTCACATACCTCTTCACCCCACACACCTTCAGTCATATACTTCGTACCTCTTCGTCCTATATTCCCTCACCCGGAGTTCAGGGTCATCAAGTTTATTACTCTTAGGGTGTGTCTGTGATTGTAGGTAGAATCCTGATTTTGGTGTTGACTGACAGTGCACGCACACACACACACACACACACACACACACACACACACACACGCACACACACACACACACACAGTCACACTCACTCACACTCACACTCACACTCTCTCTCTCTCTCTCTCTCTCACACACACACACACACACACACACACACACACACACACACACACACACACACACACACACGGCTGCAGCCCAATGACACCCCTCTGAACACCCAAACCACAAGCAAATCATCATCGTGTTGTTTTCGCCAATAAAGGAATGATTTAGCACCACGGTAAAATCTCTCGCGAGAATCCTGGGATGAACGTAGAAGGTAATGGATGACACGTGAACCCTGGTGGCCATTGTGCTCTACTGTTATTGTTGCCTCCAGACCCTCCACATCGCCCCCTTCTGCCCCCACCTTTTCCCGTCCTCCATACACCTCACCGCCCCTTTCTTCCTCTGCCACACACTGCCTGCCTCACACATCACCAACTGTACCTTCCCCCCTCCCCAACGCACATGCCCTCCTGCCTCTCTTTTCCCGCCCCAAACAGCTCCTTCTTCCCTCTCACTTCTCCTTTCCTGTCCCTCACAACTTTCTCACAATCTATCGGGTCTCCTCAGGCACCATCCTTTGGTCCCCTCACACACAACTCTATGTACAACTGAATTCTGTCTTTACCCCTTACACACCAACCTCTTGCCCTCCCCCCACCCCACACACAAATACACACACACACACCACTTGTTCTCAGACACATGCTAGCTCCAACCCCCCCTCCACTCATACACTATTCACTACTTCCAGATACAACTCCCAGCCCCCAAACTCTCCTTACTGGCTCAACATATTACCACCAGCTCCCCAACAAATTATCTTCTGCCCCTCCCACACAGTACCCAATACCCTCTATACACAAACACAGCATCTTGTACTTCCTCATATCCCCATCCCTCCTACCCTAACATCACGTTTGTTATGTCAGTGCGAAGCAAGCAGTAACAAATATCCATGAGGTATACAAGTCCCCTGGTGACTGCGGTATCACCGTTACTAATGTTAGATCTCTTTATTGGTGTTGTTACTGTGCGTTCCAGCTTTGGATCCCTGCTTCTCTGTCAGTCTGAGATTCCCGTCAATTCTTGACCCCGCAGTTAGTCTTCAGCGACAGATCTTCACTTCAGACCTTGATGAAGTAGTCGGACAAGAACTAGATATGCATTGCAGACTGTCATCAACTAGTCATGTTAGAGCAATACCTATCTTCACTTCTGACCTTCACAAATTTAGACGGATAAGAATTAGAAGCTTAACAGCATTTTGACCGCATTAGCTAAAATTATACTGGTAGCCTTTAGCTAGAGTATGTTAGGCCAGAGTTAGTCATAATAGCTAACAAATAAGAGCAGGGATTCAGCTAAGCACCGTAGAGTTGCTGAGAGAGTTGCTAAGTCAAATGCATAAATATTATTAGGCTTGCTCACAAATAGAACCTGGTAAAGATTTTTAAAAACTTTCGCTATATCCAGCAAGAAAATCGCTACCTTAGAAAGTTTTCCCAGTTCACCACCAGATGGTGATCAACATCTCATACCCGATACTCCTCAAACTTTTTTCAGAACCAGATATATACATAAATATAATGCCATGGTTCTTCGGAATCCCTCTGTTGTAAGTTGACTATGGTGAGGCAAATGTTTTTCATGGACTGGAAGCTATAGCAAATACCGAATTACTTTCGAACAGTAACTAAAAGCTGTTGGGGAAAAAAGATCCTAAAATGTGAAAAGATTTGTACAGCGAAGGAGTCTCACAAAATTTATTGTGCATAAACTGCATAACATATTGGATATACTGTATACATACATATATATATATATATATATATATATATATATATATATATATATATATATATATATATATATATATATATATATATCCTCTGTGGTACAGTGGTAGAGTGTGCATTTCACACGCTGGTGAGCGAGGGTTCGCCTCCTGCCAGAGTTGTAAAAACTTTGGGATGCGTTCACCAAGCCACTTGCTAATTTGGCGGACACAAGGGGTGCTGTGGTTGAAACAGTGTCGCATAGTAGTATGCTTGCACAAAATCGGCATAAGGCGGCCCGATTACACTTGGTTCACAGACTACACACACATCCAAAGCCACTACAACACTGCAATCACACTCACAAGCACTTCTCACCCTACGTACAGTCTCTACCAGAAAGCCTAAGCCAATAGGTAGAGATACATTGGCTGTATCGTCCCTGCTTAGTTTACGTTTAAAATCATTCTTACATGGCCACGTTTTAATCAAGTCGTAAGCTGAAAACACTGGTTTCCAAAAAAAAAAAAAAAAAAAAAAAAAACTGAGGCAAGCATGTGAATAGGTGTTTTTGACAAATTTTGATATGCTTAATTCGAATTACTCAACAGTTTTGCTCTATCACCTCTAGTTTTTTTGCTTTCACATATCCTTTTTTTTTATTATAATGAATATATTTATATTATAATGAGTTTAATTCATATATTAAAATGGCATATTACAGAACGAAACAAAACAGACACAGAACACTGACAGAACTAAATATTACCATTACTTGGATATAAGCATATATACACACCATAGTACTAGTCAGAAGTGAGTTTTTTTGGACGATCTGGTGTACTTTGCCTCCGGGATGTCGCGCAGGAGCATCCAGCAGAAGTCCCCCATTATGTTGGGGCTCCACTTGCCTTGGTAGTTGCCCTCCATCTTAGTAATATCTTGGTGGAACCTTTCCCCATGTTCGTCACTTACTGCTCCGAGGTTCTGGGGGAAGAAGTTGAGGTGGGAGTGGAGAAAGTAAATCTTGAGAGACATTCGGCACCCCATATCCTGATAAGCCTGCAACAACTTCTTGACACGCTCTTGGTAATCTAGTGCCCGTGTGTTACCAAGGAAGCCATGGCAGACTACCTTAAATGCTTCCCATGCTCTCAATTTCTTCAAGGTGAGCTTTCCCTCGAATACCATATCCTTCAGCACCTCCCGGATCTGAGGTCCGGTGAAGATGCCCTCCTTGAGCTTAGCAGAACTGAGAGCTGGGAACAGAGTGCACAGGTTTTTGAAGGCAGCGTCATCCTTGTCCATGACCTTCACGAAATTCTTCATAAGGCCAAGCTTGATATGAAGAGGGGGGAGAAACATCTTGTTCATGTCCACCAGAGGATTTTCTTAGGAACTGTGTTTCCCAGGCACGAAAGTGCTCCTAGACCCCCAGTCCTTCTGCGTGTAGTGCTTGACATGTTTGAGCTTGTTGTGGCGCGCGTTTTAAACCAAGTTCCAAGAAAATAGGACGGTAAATGGATTTTTGGCGAATATTTTGGGTCTAGGCCTATATGTATACATGTATATACGTGTATATCTCAAAAACTAAAGGTGATGAGTGAAAACGGATTTCGAATCTGAAATCAGCACCCCAGAATGAGGTTAGAACACCTAATTTCATGCTTGCCTCAAATTTTTTGTAAACCAGTGTAACTGGAATTAAATAATGAATTTCCTTTTTCTCTGGCCAGAATATCAGCTGTGATATATTTACCTCCGCCAAGGAGGTTGTTTTTGCAGGTGTTCGTTTCTTTGCCAATTTGTCTGTTTGTTAGCATTATTTAAAAAGTTATGAACAGAATTTGCTTAATTTTTTTTGGAGGGGTATAGTATGGTCCAAGGAACAATCCATTAGATTTTGGTGGTGATCCGGATCATCATCGAGATTAGGATTTTTTTTTTTTAATGATTCTTTACCATTGCGGGATAGTGGCAATTTCAAAATTTTTGCCTCTAACTCGATAAATAATGCCTACAATGCGTTCAGCCTTGGCGGAAAATTACAGTCTCGGATTGCTCCTGTTTCTGTATATTTTAGGTGTTTTGGGGTTTCTTCAGAGCACAGTAATGTCGTCTGCTGTTAGCTGAATAATAACGTAAATTAAAAAAAATTACATGCACTGGGATAACGGTGGTATCAAGAGATGAACACCCTGCACCTCCTCGAAATATGTGAAAGATGCTTTTCATTCATGGTATTATAATAATAATAATAATAATAATAATAATAATATTAATACTAATACTAATACTAATAATAATAATCTATCTATCTATCTATAGCCCGACGCCCTAATCCCGCAAAGGGTGGCGGCAGACAAAACCCCTCCAAGTCGCTCTGTCACCCACCATTTGACTATCCTCCCCCCAACTCATCCCCCCCTCCCTCATATACCTCTCAAC
Source organism: Coenobita brevimanus (assembly GCF_032717465.1). Lineage (NCBI taxonomy): Eukaryota > Metazoa > Arthropoda > Malacostraca > Decapoda > Coenobitidae > Coenobita > Coenobita brevimanus. Next base: position 8,280 of record NW_027644249.1, read on the forward strand.
TCCATCCCTCCACCTCATCCTCGGTCTACCCCTCCCTCTCCCTTCCTCCATCTCACCTACATACACCCTCTTAGTCAGTCTTTCATTCTCCATTCTCTTCACATGTCCAAACCACCTCAGTGTATTTCTCCTAATCTTCTCAACCACATCCACATCCACCCCACAACGTTCCTTCACTTCTTCATTCGTTAACCTGTCCCTCCATGTCACTTCACATGCTCCCCTCAAGTAACTCATTTCCACTGCTCTCACTCTTGACTTGTTCCCCTCTTGCAAGGTCCACGCCTCGCTTCCATACGTCATAGTAGGGATCACAATACTATCATGCAGTGACTTCTTAACTTCCATACTCACCTCCCTATTTCTCATCACTGCTTTCAGTGTACCAACAACCTTCCTTCCCTGCTGTACCCTTTCACGCACTTCATCCCCCAAAGTTCCATCCTTACTCATCACACTACCCAAGTACTTGAATGCACTTACATTCTCCATATCCTCAACATCCAACCTCACTGCACACTCTGTGACTTCATAATAATAATAATAATAATAATAATAATAATAATAATAATAAATAACGGAGTACTTTCTACTCAAGCAGATGTATTAGGGCAAGGGTCGGGGAACATTTTAGGGTATTACCCACAAATTTTAGTAAAATGAAATTAACCCCAGACATAAAGTAAAAAAAAAAAAAATCCATGTCTGTGTACACATGTCAATATTACGGCAGCTAAGCAACAAATATCATGATACATGATACATGGTTTTACATCTTGTTCTGCAAAACTTACATCATTTATGTGAAAAATCAGTAATACACTGCACGCCTTCCCTCTCATACCGCACGCATTACCCCCAAAATGTTTAGATTTACTCCATTTGGGGTAATTTATCCCTGTTCCCCGACCCCTGTATCTGGGCATTCGTTATGGACCTACAATACTAATTTGCCACATATAATAAGAAAAATCTGTGTGTGTTTGTGTGTGTGTGTGTGTGTGTGTGTGTGTGTGTGTGTGTGTGTGTGTGTGTGTGTGTGTGTTGTCCAGTGTAGTGTAGGGTAGTGTAGTGTGAGACTGAGTGAGAGGGTGAAAGAGTGTGTGTGTGTGTGTGTGTGTGTGTGTGTGAGAGAGAGAGAGAGAGAGAGAGAGAGAGAGAGAGAGAGAGAGAGAGAGAGAGAGAGAGAGAGAGAAATAGCGTGTGAAAGTGAAAACATGTTACAGTGAGTGAGACTGTGTGAATGAGAGTGACTGTGCGTGGAAGTGTGAGTGAGACTATTTGAGTGTGTGTGTGTGTGTGTGTGTGTGTGTGTGTGTGTGTGTGTGTGTGTGTGTGTGTGTGTGTGTGTGTGTGTGTGTGTGTGTGTGACTGTGCACATGTTTCCCTCGTGTAGTCCATAGCCATAGATCTAAACCTTCTTGGTCCTCTAATACTACACGCAACGATCCAATTGGCATCTTTGTTCCCAGCTGTATTGCTGAGTGAAAGGACACGATAGAAACAAGTTTATCCCAAAAGGCTTAATGGTCAGAAAACGAGATACGTGGCTGGCAGCCGTCCTGAACCATTAAACTTCTTTTCAGTATGGTTAGCATTGCAGTATTAAACCCTGAGTTATTAGCTGAAAATAATGTTATTTAACTTACATCCCCTGAGCACCTTAGCACTGGAAATATATATATATATATATATATATATATATATATATATATATATATATATATATATATATATATATATATATATGTAGATAGATAGATAGATAGATAGATAGAGAGAGAGAGAGAGAGAGAGAGAGAGAGAGAGAGAGAGAGAGAGAGAGAGAGAGAGAGAGAGAGAGAGAGAGAGAGAGAGAGAGAGAGAGAGAGAGAGAGAGAGAGAGTATATGTATATGTTTCGTTGAAAGTGACTGCAAGTACAACATAGTATATTTTCTGTACACCTCAGGAGTTCCTTAGTCTTGTCTGGTAGGTTGTGTATGATTTCGCCGTAGTTTCTTCCGTCCATTTCATTTCTTGTTAAAGTTTGCATCACAGGATATGGAATCATTATTGAAGCTCACACAACACAACTGTCTTTAGCTGAAGGTCATCCTTGCAGTTGTGGGGATCAAAATGTGTTATAATGGAAGTATATTGTTGATACTGAAGCAGAATATAAAGCATCTGAGTAAAAGTGCGACGGACAAGAGCATGTTGACTCTTTATTCAGGATAACACTACATAATTTGCCCATCTGACGGAGTCATCCCATCAGTCATGTAAATAAGACATAGTAAGGATAGCTAATGTTAACTCACCTTGAGAGAACATCACTCAACTGGGCTAGAGTGGGCCTGGCCAAAGGGTCATTGGAGAAAGCACCCAAAACCCAGTCCTCCAGCTCTGAGGGCATAGCCATCTTTACTTTACCAAACAGAGGTTTTGCAGAGTCGTGTCCGTGGTCTGGTCCGAAGCTGGGTCGGTGATCGGTTGGCAGTTGCGCCTATTCAAGAGGGCATCAAGCTGCAGCCTCTTCAGTGGTATCTGACGAGATTTAGCAGGCTGCGGCTGTCGGGCCCGACGCTCTTGACGACGGGAGGCAGAATGTACATTGCACGTAAATCACAAGTGATGACAAGGCGAGGCAGCCCATCCTCCTTAAAGATCTTGTGGAGAAGAACGTGCAATACCCACTTATCAACCCCACAGAAAGCCTTTGCCGTTGCGATGCACATCTCAGTGATGGAGCTAACTTCCCCATGACTACTAGGGACCCTGGTTGGGTGTTACGGGGCAGGGCGACGCCATCGCGCATGGGCAGAACCCTGCACGGCCACGCCCCCCGCCCCAGTTACATCCCGTGTCTCAGGACCCTTAGGAATCCCAAAGATGGAAAACTCCACCGGTTCGCCATCACCGAGAGATCGTTGGAGGTGCCGTGGATTTGGTTCAGCTATAGCCTGGAGGTGCACGGAGACATCAGCGCCAGTGTTCTGGCAAACCACGGTTCCATGGTTCCGCGGCGATGTCTTGGTCGGTCTGCTGAAAGCCCCGCTCAACAGGTCGTAGGCAACACAGACAATTGGAGAGCGCTGGGATACGTCTGAACCCTTCACTGCCGCCTTCTAACCTCCCTTGACAGTAAACAAAGCTCACCACCCTTATGTACCCTACCACTAAAGGCTGAATAGTTATTGTAACTGATAATGGGTTCAAAATAATATTATCATTAGATCATATTATGTAAGGTATAACATTCTTCATTTACCCTACAATATAGAAACATGAATACAGTAATTACATTATGTATTACTTATATTTTTGCAGCAAAAAATAATGGAAAATTGTGATTCTTGTCAAAAAGTTTATGAAGCATTATGAATGTTTAGTAAACCTGCAATCAAAGGACATCATCCGAAGGAGCTTTTCAGCTGAATTTATTCCTTTTTATCCTTACTTTTTGCGTTATTTATAGCTTCAGAATTAACTAACTCTACCTGTCAGCCAAATGTTACAGATAGCCATTTGTCTAGCACGGTAATATTTAATAGGTGTACAGTGAATGTGTTGAGTTGCCTTCCATGCCTGAGTTGGCAGTGATGGTGCCAACTGCAGAGTTCAGTAGTCTAGTTAGGAATGTCACTGTATCATACAGTTATGTCTGTTAGTTCTAAGGGCCTTTTGCAGTTTTCCGTGCCACGAGATGTCACTGTGCTATTCGAAGGGAAAATAACAAAGGAGAGCTTAAAATTAGGGCACTACAGTACTTGACAACCTTTGGCGTGAGATGACACCTGATAATTTTTAAACCACAAATTCGCATTTCCGAACATTTTCCCCATTTTTGTATGTAGTGCTCGTAGATAGGAATGAAATTGTTTTCGTGATGATCTTCCAGGTTTATATTAATTTTAGATGTAATTATTTCTTGTGGCAGTGAGGGAATTATCAATTTATGTTTACGTGTATGTTGTCAGTAACCATTACACTCCTTCTCAGTATCAGGACAGGTGAATAGTCAGTTTCCCTTTCCCTCCAGTATATATGAGCTTTTTCCTTTCCTTTTAGATAGTGAAAATCTATTCAAATATTCTGCATGTCAAATCATGGGGTCTTGAAATCTTTGTCTAACGTAGGATATTAGGTAAAGCTGAAATTTAGAGGAGTAATTTTCTTTTAATCTCCTCAGTCTTCTTGTGAGTATTTTCTTTCGATTTATATACAATGATTATGCTCGCAGAAAACTAACCTAACAATATGTTCTGTCCTAACCTTAATGTAGTGGCAAGGGCAGGCACCAGGGCGGGTTATAGTAGTTATCTTCACTAGGTGGCTAGTATCGTCTCCCGGGCGGGTGTTAGTACGTCTGTCAGAATATCAGACTCCACCATAAGAATGCGTGATCAGTGGGAATTTATTGGGAAAATGTTAAGGAAAAAAATTACCGTATAGAAAAGAATAAAGATATATCTGTACCAAACAAAGAGGAACTAAATTCAGCTGAAATGCTCCTTCTGGCGATGTCCTTTAATTGCAAGTTTACTAAACATTCATAATGATTCATAAACTTTTGAATTCAAAAGATAATCACACTTTTCCATTAATTTTTGCTGTATAAATTTAGATAATATATACTGTAATTATTTATGTTTCTATAATCTAAATGAAGAACGTTAAACCTTGTAAAATATGACCCCATTCGTAAAATTATTTTGAACTCATTACCAGTTAAAATAACCATTCAGCCCTTAGTGGTAGGGTATAAAAGGGTGGTGAGCTTTGTTTACTGTCATTCCTTAGCTAGCTGTCTTGTGGGAAGCACACTTAGACCTTGCACAAGTTGCGTTATGAGCATGGACGCATACCAGGAGCATTTACGGGGCCTTTGTGCTTCCCTAAAGGTGAAGAATTACACAGCAAAGAAATATGGTGAAATCAGTGCAAAATATGCCATAAATTTTCTGGGGAGCGGTGGGCAGGGCTCGTGTGTTCTGCTGACGGGAAACAGTAAAAGCTACGTGGCCAAGGATTACGATGACGTTGCTCCAAAGGATCTCGTCAATGAGATTACATTTTTGAGTCAACTGAGGGATGTCGCCGGTGTACAGGAATTAGAAGCAGTTTGTACCGAGTACCGAACTTTATTGACAAAATTTGCTGGAAGTGATGTTTCCACCTATATTGAGAAGAACATTGAAGAAGTTGATCTGGATTTTGTAGTGATGATCATTAAACAACTAGCATTAATAGTTGATGAAATAAATTCCCTTAATGTTTATCATAATGATATCAAATGTAATAATGTTTGCCTGCGAAAGTTTGCTGGTAGACCAAAGATAACGCTTATCGACTTTGGTTTTGCCACAAACGCCTCAGCCCCGGTGTTCAAAATTCCAATGTGCGGGGGGCGGCGACGGATGTTTCCTTGGATGGCGCCCGAGGTTTTGCAGGGTGAGTGCAGCTCATCAGCTTCGGATACTTATAGTGTTGCCTACGCGATCATTGTTCTGTTTGGTAAAGTAAAGATGGCTATGCCCTCAGAACTGGAGGAATGGGTTTTGGGTGCATTCTCCAATGAGCCTCTGGCCCGGCCCACTCTAGACCAATTGATTGATGTTCTCTCAAGGTGAGTGAGTATTAACTATCCTTACTATGACTGATGGGATGACTCCATCAGACGGGCATAATCATGTGGTGTTATCCTGAATAAAGAGTCAACATCCTGTGGTCTGTAGCACTTTTACTGAGATGCTTTATATTCTGCTTCAGTATCAACAATAAAATTCCATTATAACACATTCTGATCCTAACAACTACAAGGATGACTTTCAGCTGAAGCCATTCTTTTTTTTCTGAGTGACCTTCTTTAATGAGTCTACATCCGGTGGTGCAAACTTTTAGCAAGAAATGAAATGGACGGAAGAAACTACGGCGAAATCATACACAACCTGCCAGACAAGACTAAGGAACTCATGAGGTGTACAGAAAATATTCAGAAGAAAATATGAAGTGCATAACTTACAATTACTTTCAACTAAGTATGTATTGGAGAAAATCTCCTGTCCATATATACCCTATCTATATATAAATATACAAATATACTGTATATGTGTAAAGTATACTGTATATACAAATATATATAAATACTTGTATATATATGTATACAGTATGTACATGTGTCAATCTATGTACCTACATATATCAATATATCTATATCAATATCTATCTATCTATCTATCTATCTATCTATATATTCTCGATATCAGAAGTGACAAATTATCATTGAGAGTTTTTATCTGAATGTAATCAGTGCACTCATGTCCTTCTTGCTACTGGTCCTTGACATTATAATGCTACTTGCTACATTTGCTTGAATAAGTCCGTCTCGCCCCTTTTTGGGTATGTACTTGAATGGCTGCTTGTGTGACCATTTTCATACATTTTTCCATACTCTGAGTATGAGAAGCCACTTCGGCACTTGCACTGGGGCCTATTCTAGTAGTACTAAATTTTTGTTTGATGTAAATGTTGTTAGTGGTGACTCTAAAACTTCCGAGCTCATGTCAGCTAATCGTGACAATTGGCTGAACAGAGCAGTTAACCAGCTGGTCATCCTCTTGTGATGTTCCTCTAAGTTTCGGAATAATTTCTACAGCTTCAGCTAGCTCCATTGTAGAGTGGCTACAAAGCAGTTCTTGCAAGACTGCCTCTAGTTTAGGATATTAAGCGGACCTTCTCATAATAGGTAACACAATGTCTGTTACCAATTTCCTTTGGGTTCTCAGTAGCTGCAACTGATACAAGATGTGGTTTAGCCCCTCCATCCAAATGGGATTAAGTTTAATGTTAAACCAAGGAGGTAGACAAACCCCAGCAATAAATTCAGCAATCAATCTCAAATTTTACAGTGTCTTCCCCTACAATCCATGTTTCATAACTCAGATCGTGCAGTTACCATGTGCTGTAGTTAAACAACGACTGTGACTAACAGGTCCAATTTCCAAGACAGCCAAATTTTGAGGTAACTCTCCTGATCTGATTGCTTGAGCATTTCGACATGCATACGATTGATCTGTACTGAGGTGTTTGATAGTTTCTACTGGCAGAAGTGAAAAGGGAGGACCTACTTCTCCCTTTGGGAATTCTGTATTTCTAATTCCGTTGCTTCATTGAGCAGGTTGCCAAGGGGGCCTGACCACTTGTTGTTGTTCTTTGTAGGACCATCAAGCTCCTGGATAAGATGGCGAAGAGGAAGTTCTGTGTGCAAATCACAAACAATCCAAACAAGCCCTCTTCCAAGTTTTTTCTCTAAATGCGTCATAACACCGTCCTGCCATCCAGTGTTCACTGCAGTTGTCTCTACCAGTGGTCTGTAGGGATTGGTCAAGTCTTCTTTCTTGAAGCCAGCACATTATTTGATTAGCAATTGCATCTGTCGGTTTCTTGCCTTCTAGTTCAGGAACAAGCTGAAACAAATAGCGTCCACCAGGTTTTGAACAGACAGTGTAGTGTTCTTCTTTTATGAGACCATGAAACTTTTGATCCATTCCCTTAACCGCTAGGAAACCTCTTGTGTCATCTCTTCTTCCGTCAAACAAAATACAAGAGATACCTTCCTCGTTCAAAGCCTTCTCATGCTGATCCGATATTTCGATCTTGATTTTTCCTCGTGCTCTTCTGACTTTATTTCGATCAATCATTAAGGATACATCGTCTCGGCTAATAAGGCCTGCATCTATCCAAGCGGCAGTGGCAATCTCTGCAGCTTCTCATAGGCCAGTATGGTGGCGAATACTAGCTAGGGCGATGTTTGAAATGCCATTAGTGTTGTACTTTACTCCCTTAGGTGAAAGTTCAGAGGGCATGTTGGTGATTCTTTTTCTTCATCTGAGGAGCTTTCAAAGAGGTGACAAACATCTTGATACAGCTCATTCTCTCTTTTTGTTGCTTATTCGCTCATCTTCTTTTCTTCTTTTTCTCGGATTTTCTCTTTTTCCGTCGCAATAGCAATCTGTTTCTTGGTTTCTGTAACTTCTGCTGGACCAATCTGCATGTATCCTTGGTATCCTACTGTTGCTCGTTGTGCTCATAAGAAAAGCCAACTCAAAAACTGGGATTCTCTTCTCTCGAGGACAGTGATAATCAATATAGGGATGAGGTTCTCTTGTGCACGAGATAGAATATTTATCATCAGAACAGAACTCTAAGAGACACTGGCAGTTCAGAAATTAAAAACAGTATCAAGTAAATGCAGAAATTTATTTGTCTTTGCTCGCCTTCCTTTACCAAGTGATGTCTCTACTGTTGTGCGCCACATCTTCGTTAATATTAACTCAATAGATGTGTACTGATTTATTACAGGTGATTTGAACAGTACATTAGCTTTTTCCCACTGACATAGAAGAGTGGGAATCAAGTCAATTATGAGTTCGTTCTCTGTGTGGTATCGTCGATCTGTTGTATTTTATTTACTAAGGAGCAATCCGAGCCTGTACCAACTAACAGGATCAAGTGGCATGTAGACTGCGCTCTCGTCTTTAGGTTAGGCATTTTCGGATTATCTGGAAAAAAAGAAAACTTTTGAGTAAAGTTGTAAATGAAGGCAATTTTTAAACTATAACTGCAGATACTTAAAACTTCATCAGAATATAGTATAGGATCACAAAATATTTGGATTAAGAATATTGATGACACATGAATGTGATAATCACAGAATTATTCATTACATACCTGTCAATTGTACTGTCGTAAGTGTAGAGTACTCCTTGGAGAATTATTATGAAGCAGATCTAAGAGTACCGAACGCCAATGCTCCACCTACGGTGTTCAAAATGCAACTACAATCTGTGAAAGAGGGACAGGTCTGTTAGTATATAAGTCACGTAGTATATTAGTTTCTGAAACTATGTGGTGAAACTGATGTAGGTAAGGGTTATATTATTTTATTCTGGTGTGCCAATTTTTAGTTTCTACATGAAAAGTCACTATAATTTTGCCACCAAAAATTATTATTCTACAACTGAAAAAATTGACAGGGGATGGGTCTGTTATGATGTGGCAGGGGTAAACCAGCTCTGCTGTCGGGCCCTGCTGCGGATGTCACTGATTGCATTGCTCAGTTGACCCTTGTGCGGTGTGGTGCGGTGAGGATCTGTCCGTTCTCCCCTTGGGGCTAAGATGCGAATGAATGTGCTTGAATGGATGAGTAAATGGGGAATGTGTCGTCCTGTCTCGGCTACCTCCCTTTCCTTGGGGGAAGCAGCCTAGGTATATATATATATATATATATATATATATATATATATATATATATATATATATATCCGTCCATCATCCAATCCTACGTTACCCCATGAGGAGCGTAGGAGTCCGGGGCTAGGCAGTTGGTCCTGACATTTAAGATGAGAGTAACCAACCTCACTTATCCCTGAGTGGCATTACGTGAGCAATAAACCCCAATCACCCCTTGGATATAAACCTTCACCGGGTCAATCCGATTGGAGCACAATAATTACCCACTAAACCACCAGGCGCTAAAATTTGGTTATATGGTTACCACCCAGCGTAGTAAATGGTTTCCTGGTGTACAGGAAACCATTTGGCTTGTCACTCAGTGTAAAGACACCCACAGGCAGAAGGAAGAGGAAAGCATGAAGGAATGAAAGACAGAAGAGGGTGTGTAAAGTCACCCGCAGGCAGAAAGACGAGGAAAGAATGAAGGAAAGAAAAACAGAAGTAGATGGAAGGAAAGAAGGAGGGAGGAGAGGACAGGGCAGACACCCGAGAGCAACACTACATTGAGTGAGTGGATGGTGAGCGCCCCCACCTACCACAATATATATATATATATATATATATATATATATATATATATATATATATCTATATATATATCTATATATCTTTATATCTATATATATATATATATATAAGAAGAAAGCATACAATGAATGGATGAGAAATAGGGGCGTGGAAGAAGTTGAGAGGCGGAAGAGAGAGTTATATGTGGAAAGAAAGAGAGAGGTGAAAAGATTAGTAAGAGAGAGTAAGAAGAGAGTGGATGAGGAATTTGGAAGGAATTTGAGTGTAAAGTGGAGGGACTGTAAGAAAATGTTCTGGAGAGAAGTGAAATGAGTAAGACAGGGTGGAAGTGAAGTTAGCAGGGGAGTGAAAGATGAAAATGGTAGATTGCTAGTGGAGAAGGGAGAAAAAGTGAACAGATGGAGGGAACACTTTAAGGAATTGTTGAACGTAGAGGATGGAAGTAATGCGAGTATAAGTGGCTGGGGAATGGCTGGGAGAAGGAGGGAGGTGAGAAGACAGGAAGAAATCAGTAGGATAGAAGTTGTGGAAGCAATGAAGAAAGTTAAATCGGGGAAAGCCCCAGGAATTGATGGAGTGTGTGGTGAAATGCTGAAGCATGGGGGAGAGATAGTAGTAGAATGGATGTGGAAGATGTACAGATTGGCCTGGGAGGAAGGTAGAGTCCCGGAGGATTGGAAGTCAGGTATAATTATTCCCTTGTACAAAGGAAAAGGGGAAAAAGAAGTGTGTGGTAATCATAGGGGCATTTGTCTTCTTAGTATAATAGGAAAAGTGTATGGTAGGATACTTATAGACAGAGTTAGAGAAAGAACAGAGAAATTAGTTGGAGAAGAACAGGGAGGCTTTAGGAAGGGAAGAGGTTGTGTAGATCAGATATTCATTCTTAGATCTTTAGTGGAAAAGTTTCTAGAGAAGGGAAAGAAGTTGTATGCGGCTTTCATGGATTTGGAGAAAGCATATGACAGGGTGGATAGACAAGGATTGTGGAGAGTGTTAAGAATATATGGAGTAGATGGGAAGTTGTTGAATGCTGTGAAGAGTCTGTACGATGGTGCGAAGGCTGCAGTGCGTGTGGATGGTGAACTAAGTGAATTTTTCTCTTTGAAAGTTGGTTTGAAACAGGGATGTGTCATGTCTCCATGGTTGTTCAATCTGTAGATGGATGGGGTAATAAAAGAGGTACAAGGTAGGGTAGTGGATGTTGGAGTGGCCCTGGTGAGAGAGGATAGTGTTTGGAAACTCCCTGTACTGTTGTTTGCAGATGATACTGTGTTGTTGAGTGAAGACGAAGGGGAGCTGCAAGGCTTGGTGGATGAGTTTGAGAGAGTGTGTAAGAAACGGAATCTAAAGGTGAATGTAGGGAAGAGTAAAGTGATGGTCTTTGAGAGAGGTGAAGTTAGTGAATGTACAGTGAGGTTGGATGGTGAGGAATTGGAAAATGTGAGTACGTTTAAGTACTTGGGTAGTGTGATGAGTAAGGATGGAGGTTTGGAGGGTGAAGTGCTTGAAAGGGTACAGCAGGGAAGAAAGGTTGCTGGTTCTTTGAAAGCAGTGATAAGAAACGGAAGTGAGCATGGAAGTGAAAAAGTTACTACATGATAGTATTGTGATACCAACACTAACTTACGGAAGTGAAGCTTGGACATTGTTGGAAGGACACAAGTCAAGAGTGAGAGCAGTGGAAATGAGTTATTTAAGAGGAGCCTGTGGAGTCACGTGGAGAGACAGGCTGACGAATGAGGATATAAAGGAGCGTTGTGGTGTGGATGTGGATGTGATAGGAAGCGTTATGAGGAACACACTGAGGTGGTTTGGCCATGTGGAGAGGATGGAGGGTGAAAGACTGACGAAGAGAGTGTATGTGAGTGAGGTGGAGGGGGGTAGAGGGAGGGGAGGCCGAGGATGAGATGGAGGGATGGGGTGGAGAAGTATATGAGAGAGGGGGGTGTGAGTTGGGAGCGGGGCAGTGAAATGGCGGGGGACAGGACGACTTGGAGGCGATTTGTTTGTGGCCACCCCAAACGGGATTGAGGCGTCTGGCAATAGATAGATAGATAGATATATATATAATCTTTCTTTTTATACGCAAGGGGTAACTATGTTTATTTTTTAAGTTCTTTGACGGTCGATAGTGCGGTAACCATTAGACAATTATGTGAGTGAAATATACATTTTCTGTAGTGTAAAATCATGCTCTTGAAAGTTGTAAGACCAATATTTTCCTTGGTGAAAGCTGAATAATTAGACCCTAAATGCGGTTCTGGGACCAGACAGGGTGGGAGAGTTGCGGTCTATAAGGGATGAACTGTATAAAATAAAGCGTATATTGCGTTTTCAGTAGAAGTACTTTTTAGTACATAACATTACAAAAATTAAATACCCTCCTGCTTTATATAGCTATAATGACATCGCTAATAATTTTATGACTGCCTGTATTGGTGTTGTAATGACTGTATTTATAATGAATGATTCACCGTAACATAATATATCAGCGGTCACAATGTGCTTTTTTGGTAGGCATTATGCTGAATGCTGATGACAGAGTAGAAATATGTAGTGTAAAATTTGTCCAGTGAACTATAAACTCGAGTTAAAAAATTGTAATTCAGTATTTACGACAGCCACACATTTTACTTTGAAATATTTGTGGCAGTGAGCGTCATTTTCGTCACTACATGCAATAAAAGAGCATTGCGTTTAATCAGTTAATAATTAATTCATTATTTTGGTAATGGCAGGGTCATTATTATTAAACTGTGGATCAGCAGAGCTCCTGTCATGGCCCAAGATACGCACAACGTAGTCAAGAACTAAGGGCAGTATTATTATAAATGAATGCTCGACGGTGTAAGCAAACTCCTAATTCCATTCCTAGAACGTCTGTAATTGTTTGATGTGATCATCCTGCATCCCACACTGCAGTTTGTAGTCAGCAACTATACCTAATGATCAGACATATCCAGTCGTTATCATAATCTCTTACTTAGGAAAATATCGTAATAAAATGGTTGCTTGTTCACATCTTCGGTAACAGAGTGTTCAGTGTGGCTAGCTACGAGACTGCAGGATCGTTAGTCCAGGGTTCCAGTCCTGGTGCGAACAGCTGACACCGTTCGACTCAAGTGACCATGCATCCGTTATGGGCTGGTAGGAGAAATGAGTAGCAAGGGTGACACGCAGGAGACCTTAATTGCTGTAAGCTGGATGATGGAGTGGCCTTGCATCCCAAGATATTGGGTGAATAACCGTCAAAGGCCAGAAAACCTAATTCAAGGAGATGAAGAACGAGGCTAAGCATTGCATGGTGTCTACTCCCCAACCCCGTCCCCTTCAAGCACACATCGTTAGTCCACAACTTGACCGTTTAACAGTACTGTGGAGAGGAAGTGATTCAGGCCGAGGAACCTCAGTGAGCCTTTAAAAGACTCATGACCAGCTGGAATTTGGTATATCGGTTTTCATCAAGCTTAATTGATGGCACATTAATCCCTTCAGTCAAATGACGTCTTATTCATTTTTTCTTCCTAGTATTTGACGTTTATATTTAGCTATGAAGAGACCTGTTGCCGTCAAGGAGTTAATGAAAATCATGCCTAACATCTTCATTACAAGAAAGTATTCCTTTGCAGAAGAAATTTGTCTGAATATACAGCAGCCTGAGTAAAAAAAAAAAAATTGCATTAAAGGAGTTAAAGTTTTGTTTTAGCACTGAGACTCTAATGGCCACTACATACTAGTATTTACTGCCAACATCTGTAAGCTTATATGAATATTAAATCAATTTACTGTGTGTTTTCGAGAATGTTTTATCGTCAAATTTGGCATTTTGTGTCGTGGAGTAGTCAAAATTCATATAAGCTTCAGTTTCTGTATTGTGTCTGCCTCATTCGGTCCAGCACTGGGCATCCATCACTACCTTTATTTTTTTGTCCATTTACTTCAACTTTAATAAAACATTAATGCCAGTTCTGTATTGTGGTATGAATATCAGTTACGGGATTAATAAAACATAAACCATTATTAGGATACGTCTCAGTGAATCAATTATCAGTAAAATAACGTTTCAGTAATGTGATATCAACCACTATTTGGTGTATGAAAGAGCGATTTAAAGAAAAATGCGTTAGATGGAATATCAGGAAGTATCATAAATAGCATAATTTAGGCCTCCTTTACCTGGGTTCTTTCGTGGCAGGCGGCGATTCAGTTCTTCTCCTCATTAGACGGCAAGTGTGGTGTGACGTGGGCCGTGGAGACAAGTGAGTGGATACCCGTCAGGGACATGAGTGCAGTGAGTGGGAGGCAGAGCGACGGGCAGGGAAAGAAGGAAGGAAGGAAGGAGGAAAGTATGGAGAGAGAGGAAAAAGGAGAAGGAAGAAATAAAGGGCAAACAAAGTCGGGGAGTAAATGCAGGAAAGAGGAACGAGAAGATTGCGGGGAGTACATAAGATGAAGGTAAATAGGAGGAAAGAAAGAAAAAATAGTGGGGAGAAAAAAGGAGGTAACAGACATGAAGAAGGAAAAAAAAGGAAGACATGGAAAATCGAAAGGAGGAGATCGTAACACAGAGATTGATTATAAAAAATGAGAGTAGAGAGAGCAAGGTGAAAAGACAGGAGTTGGTGGGAAAAAAAGGGAAGTGACATGCTTGGCGAAGAATAGGGAAAAGATGAAAAATTACGAAGACGAGTCGTCATAAGCTGACAAAAGCGTGAAAAGGTCAGGAGGAAGGAGGAAAGAAAGAACAAGCGGCGGGGAGAAAAAGGGAGGCGACATGCTCAGGAATGAGACAAAGACATGGAAAACTAGAGGGGCACTCTGTGGAGCGCATCTCTCTGAGAAGGGCAACGTAATTTCCAAACCTCTCTTCATAGTGGGTTAAGTTATCTCATCATTTATTAGCGTTTCGCAGAAAGTGTTTTCCGGGAATCTGTAATACGATCCGAATCGGTCCCAAAAGTTATTCCCTTGTTCTCTGGGACATGGGGTATTTACCCACTAAATTTGGCCCAAATCTCTCTTTTAGTTTTTGAAATGGGGTTGCAACATAAACTCCTTGTCGGAGAGAAAGATGGAGACAAACTAACCTGACCAGAGAGAGAGAGAGAGAGAGAGAGAGAGAGAGAGAGAGAGAGAGAGAGAGAGAGAGAGACTAGTTATGACATAAGAGAGAAAAAGCAAGCTGTTGGCCTCATGCAGGTTCCAATTAGTGAACCACGAAATAAATGCAGTAGGGAGGCCAAGGAGAAAAATGGAGGGGGATCCATTCAAATACAAATGGAGAGAGAGAGAGAGAGAGAGAGAGAGAGAGAGAGAGAGAGAGAGAGAGAGAGAGAGAGAGAGAGAGAGAGGATGGAATACGCAGAGGGAAGACATAAACATAGAAAGCTGACAATAGGGAGAGGCAAGCAGAATGAGAAGGCAGGAACGGAAGAAAAAAAAAAGAAAGAAAAGACTGGAGGCAGAACGAAGTATGAGTAAAGATAGAGAAAACGGGCGGTATGTTTAGGAACAGTTAGGGTTTGGGTGAGGAGAATACCTGAATAATTTGAGGAAATAAGCACAGTAGTTTTGCGGACGTCAGAGAGCTTGAAGATATACAGTAGGACACCGCACAGGGGAAGGTGAGGAGAGTAAGAGAGGAAGGGTAGAGGGAAAGGGGATGATGAAAGGAGAGGCAAGGCTGTGTGAGCGGGAAGGGAATGGGAATATAGAGTGCGTGGGAAGGAAGTAACGGCAAATATTGTGGTCAGGAAAAGGGGATTATTCCCTGCATGCAACGCCACGGCTTCGGGCCCTATCACTGCAGTAGCGCCACACAGCATCCAAAAATGTCATGCCTACCGACCAGGGGTGTAGGAAGGACTTTTGAAAAAAGGTGTCAAATATACACTGGAGAAGTATGAATACCGTACAGGTACATATATATATATATATATATATATATATATATATATAACACTAGAACCGCCACTACTGACCCTCACATTGCAACACCAACGCCAGCAATGGTCCACACACTGCAGCACCACCACCACCACTGGCCCACGCACCTCAAAAGCATTACCACCATACACTACATTACCATCAACAGCACTGACGATCATACTATAACATCACCACTACTGACCCACACACCACATCACCAGGACCACCATCACTGACCCACACACTATAACGCCACCTCCACCACCACCACTGATCTATACATCACAGCCACACCACCACCATTGATCCAAACACTACAGTCACACCACCACCTCTGACCTTCACATTATAACCCTACCACTGACCCACACACTATACCATCACCAACACTGATCCACACACGACAAAACCACCACCACCACCAGTACCACCACCACCTGTCCTCTCACTGACCCATCACCATCAGGATCCCGGGCACTGGAACACCACCACTATAAACCTTTTTCCTTCGACTCAGCGTAACCTAAAATTTTCATTGTGTTATAGCCAATGGTTATGCACGTTATACACGTTATGATGTGTTATCCTTTTTTTTTTTTTTTCCTTAATTCCTCTTCTACTCTCACTCTCATACGATTACTTTCGTCCCCACACACACCTCCATCTGCAGCTTACCTTTTATCTCTGATAAATCCCTCTTGCATTTGTTGTTTTTTCTTCTCTTTATTGTATAGATATATCTCACCTCCCTTTTTGCTAGTCACTGTCAATTTTTTCTTTATTTTTGCGTAACGCCTCTCGCTTATTCTGTTAAATCCCTCCTGTTTTCATTTCTGTTGTTTAGCTATCATTTCTTACTGTTATCTACTTCACCTCACTGCTACTCTCTTTCTTATTTTTCCCCTTTTTCTGTCTGGCTCCCCTTGTCTGCTCAATTATATACCTCTTGTTTCCTCTTATTTGTTTTGTTATGCTCTTTGTCTTGTTTCTCTCTTTCTGGCCTACTTTACTTAAGCTTTCTCATACATCTTCCCCTTTTCTTTTCTGTCCGTCACAAGAATACGTCCTCTCGCGCTTCTCATTCACTTCTTCCGTTCTCCTCGATAGTAACTCTCCTTTTTCCCTACACAGTATATCACATCTTCCGTATTTCTTTCTCTCTACAATATCCTTCAGTTTCTTTCCCCTCCCCCCTTTACTCTCATTTTTCTTCCTTTCCCTCTGTATTTCCTTCTCTCGCTACAATATCCGTCCGTTTTCCTTTCCTTGCTTTCATTTTTCTTCCTTCCCTTCTCATCTCTCCCTCCTCGTTCTTCTTCCTTGTGTCTCCTCAGCGTTACACGTTCCAATATCCCGAGCCCGAGCGATCACCCTCTATGATACGAAAAATTCCACTCTTACATGAATCCCCCTATCTCTCTACGTCGTCCCTTTCCTCTATCCCCTGTCGTACTTGTCCTGTCCACCTCTTTCCCGGCGCCCCGCCTTTTCCATCTCGCTCCCTCGTGTTCATGTACCCGGCGTGTAGGCTTGGCTTTTCCATTGCTTTCTTTGCCTACAGTAATCGTGTCTCCTTTGTTTACACCTGGGTCTTATTACCATGTAATTTTCTCCCGATATATATCTGTGTTATATTTTCCCTAGCCCATCTACTCCATCTTCTCTCCCGTTATTATTCTCTGCATATAGGTCTAGTTGCTTTACTACGCTCTGCCTTTGCTCTCTCCACTGTAAGCCAGCCGAGAAAATGCCATCTCTTCATTTTGAGCGCTAAATTATTGAGAAAGAGTAACATACTAGACACAAGGAAATGCCATGGAAAGAATACAGAACCGTGCTATCATTTTATACTACCTTTAAGATTCAGAAACTAGCAGCAAATGGACGAATATCTCCGCCTGGTTATGATAGGCGAACTAGTCTTGTCTAGCTCGTTTACGCCTGATCCATACAATGTTGTCATAGTTTCCTAACGTTTATCTGTAATTTCTTTTCCTGGCTCTTATTTAGTGCTTATTCTAAGCTAATCCCTCACTCTAGCTCAGCTCATCTCTTTGTTTTCTTCATTCTTCCCTTTACTTCAGTCTCATTCTTATTTTTTATGATTATCGACAGTTACCATTCATTTGTTCCTCGCTATCTTCATATACATATATATATATATATATATATATATATATATATATATATATATATATATATATATATTCTCTCTCTCTCTCTCTCTTTCTCTCTCTCTCTCTCCACCTTTCATTTTTCACCCCAAATCCTTCTTTTCTGTCCTTATTCACTGTCTTTCCTTTTTTTTTTCCTACTATCACTGGTACTCCTCCCTTTCAACTTCTGTATATTCTCTCGTTATCGTTTTTTTTTTTTGTCTCTCCAGCTTCCTATTCTCACCTTCCTAATTCCTTCATCCTATGTGATTCCTTATTCATAAGTTTCCTTTTTCTTTCAGTCTTCATTCTCACGCTCTTGTACTCACCTTTCTAGTTTTCTAATTCTTTCTACCTACTTTATACTCTCTCTCTCTCTCTCTCTCTCTCTAACATTCGATTACTGAAATCCTTTGTTTTGCAGCCTTCCTTCTCTCCCTCTGGTATTCCTCCTTATAAGCCTCTTTAGTTCCCCCGTTTTCATCGCTAAATCTGTCGCCAGGTTTAGATTTTTACTATTCTGTGTCCTTCGTCTGTCCTTGTTCACAGGTATTTGTCCTATTTCAGTCTTCCTTGTCTTCCTCTGGCTCTCCTTTTGCGTTTCTCTTCCTTCCCTCATTTTCCTTTTCCCCCCCCCTTTCGATTTTCACTGAGTTCTTCCTTCTCTGTCATGATTCATTAGCTTTTTTTTTTTTCTTTTTTCGGCCATTGTCTTTCCCCGATGCACTCTTTCAAGCCTTTCCCCCCCCCCCCTGTTCTCCAGTAAAACAGAAGTGTGTGTGTGTGTGTGTGGGTTCAGCCGCAGGAATATGCAAATAATCTACTCATGCAGACACTTCTAGTCCCTACCTTTCCCGTAAGGCTCCTTCCAGTATTTTCTTTCCTCTCTCCTTCTTCTCTCCATATTCTGCCATCCAAAGGTCTTGTGTTTTCCAGATAAGTTCGTTCCTCTCCACTGCGCTACTTCTAGTCTTTACTTTCTTTCCTCTCACTTCCTATTACCATTTCTCTCTCTCTCTCTCTCTCTCTCTCTCTCTCCACTCTGTCTTTTCTTGTGCATCATCTGCTGTCTCTGTCCTCCCTATTGCTCTACGTTTCTTATTCCTTCTGACATTCCTTCGTGTTTTAGTCATCATCTTTCTCCTCAGTCTAATTTGGTCTCTTCTCTTTTGTGTATATATATATTATCCCTTCTCTGCCTAACTCTGTTCTCTCTCTTATTTCCTTTTTTCTTTTACCTTTTCTCTCTCATCTGTCTCCGCCCTCCTCTTGTTTACTCCTATCTCGCTCCAAAAGTCTGTCAGTTTCATTATTTTATGTTCAGTATTTCCTTGTATCTATATTCTCTCTACTTAATCTGCCTCAGGCTTATATACAACTCCCTGTATTCCTATTTTGCACCCCTGGTCTCAGCACATTTTTTTTTTCCTTATAACATCCATTCACCTTTTATTTGCCTCCATTCCTTCATCTTATGTCGTATTCTCTCTGTCTTCTTACCTTGCATCTCCTCATCTCCAGCGTGTCTGCATAAATTCTAACGCTAACTTTCTCCATCTGCCAACTCTCCCTATCGGCTCTTCTTTTAATCAAATCATTCAGTGAGATTATTTATTTTTATTTTTCTTCTTATTTGGAAGTAACTTTACCATTATTAGGATGTCTTTAGTCGAAAAGGGTGGATTAGAGGTTTATAAGGCCTTCAGCAAATCTTCAACTAACAGGGTGCTCTCTTTAAGCTGAAAAAAAAAATGACTCTCATCCTTTCTATATACCTATCTTTCTTGCCTTCCATATCTTCTGTCCTTCTGTATATTCTCTCCTTCCTTCCGTCCATATATCTTTTCGTTCCTACAAACCCTTCCTCCTTCCCTGCATCCTATACTCTCTCTCTTCCATGTTTTACTACATTTTCTCTCCATTTTTAACCTTTACTATTTCGTTTCAAAACTTTCCTTCACTCCAACCCTTCTTTTCCTTCCATCCTTCCTCCCTCTTCCTCTTAAATCTCCGTTACTTCTATCTTTCGCCCTCTCCGCACCTCCTTCCCCATAACCTTATTCTCAGCGTCTACTCCTCCCCATTATGCTCTCCCCCTTCACCCGCTGCCTTCCTTCTAACCCTCCTCCTCCCTTTCTTCCTTCCATCCCCCCTCCTCCTTCCTCACAATCCTCCTTTCCTCCCAGCCTCCATTACCTTATCAATGGAAACAATATTATTACGGGTCAAAACATCCTTTTGGAAGACTTCAGTCGAGATGAAATTGAAACGAGCTCATCTGTGACTCAGTTGCGACCATCCTGGCAAGATTAATCGGAACCCTTTTTCCAGTTTCGGCTACGCTACAACACACACACACACACACACACACACACACACACACACACACACACACATGATTATAGTAAATTAGGCAAGTTACTTCTCTAATAAAAAGCAACATAGTTTTTCTAGCAAACTATTCTTAAGTTCCTCTCTAAATATAACACAAAAAATATTCATTAATCATCAAGTTCAGCCGCCTTCTCTCTCCGTGGCAGCCCGGGCTGTCTAACATGAGTACCACAAAGGGCCAGCACCAGCTCTGCTGTCTGATCCACACTTTAAAGCAAACCACCACCAACACAATTAATCGGCCCTGCTATGAGGCTTTAAAATCTTAGAGCTGATTGGGGAAGTGTTTGTTTCATAATTACTTTCTTAAACGATTTGCCCATTTAAGTAATACAACAGGGACAAAATAATGCTGTTTAATAGTGATAATTTCTCAACCATCATCTTTCGGGAGGTTTTGCAGCGCCAAGTGAAATCGTCTTACGTTATCCTGGGTAAGCCAGTTTGGTTTTAACCAGAGAAAAACAATTTAACCGTAGACTGAAGTGCAGGATTAAACTGGAACCTTTATAAATAATTCATCATGATATAATTCAAGACGCTGAAACTTCATAATTTTGACGGTGTGTGGTTTGGCCGGCCGCTGACTGCGTATGTGTATCTCTAACCTATCAGTATCGCCAGAGTATATGTAGGATTTCTTTATACAGTCACAGAGAAAATAGTATCAAAAAGCTATTCCTTTAATTACTTAAAAAAATGCATTGCAAATTTTTATAAAATATTCATTCATTAACCAGTCCAGTCACCTCCCTTTACAGTTAGAGATATTCTGTTCTGCATCTAGTTTCAACGTTCAATATTGTATGGTACTCTTGCGTTACATTCACACCTATTACGTCATCCATTATACCATGAGTATAGGGATGAAGCCAAGGTTACAAGTGGTAGATTTTGTACGGACATTTTTTTGCAAGATGACTGAGATATCTTCGACACCTATTATTAAATGGATACGTGCTTTAGTAACTTAACTACAACTGTGCGGAATATACTACTCAGGTGAATCAGACTCACTACCACGAATCTGAAACTCTAGCCTCCAAGACGAAGTTTGTCATACGAAGCCCCTGTAATGTAATTAATGTTATGGTCATTTCATTTTCATTGGTGGTATTATTCTGAAAATTGTAACAAGAATGGGCAAACATTTCCCAGATACTTTATAGAAAACAATGACAGTTTCCCAGTCCTAACTGTGAAACGAAAGTATCATAGATCGACTCTAACTGGGCTTGAGTCTGTATGTTGGGGAAATGACCAAACAACGACCCGCCGTCGAGCAAGGGTGGAAAGGAGCGTTCACCCTCCACCATGACTGTATCAGATCTTCTGTACGGGATTGTGCATGTTAAAATTTTGATGCAACGTCGAACCCCTGGCGGTCGTTTTCATTGTGCTCGTACTAGGCAATGCTTTTTGCGCCAAAGTCCCCAGTAACGGTAATGATAAGTATCTGAGCTATAGGGGTTCATGACCGCGCCTGTGTGTGTGTGTGTGTGTGTGTGTGTGTGTGTGTGTGTGTGTGTGTGTGTGTGTGTGTGTGTGTGTTACCATTATATCTCATGAACGGCATGAGCTATCAACATGAAACCTTCAGGGTATCAAGACACGACCAAAATCTTGGATGAGTTCGTGGGCACTTGGGGTCAAGGTCAAGGTCACCAAAATGCCTGCTAAATGTCAGCTAGACTCTTTAATATGGATTGGCTTTATGTGAAACGCGGTGACTGAATTCCGTTGAGTTTTGCAAATTTTCTTCATATCTGGATTGTAAATAGCTTGTAACTTGGCCAACAGCATATTCTGGCGGGCGATTAGCATTCGGTTCCCTAATGCCTTGCTTTCATTTCAGACTGTGTCATACGGTGGGCAAGAACAATATGGAAAGCTCATGCAAGTTAAGAGTCGGCCGTGCATTATTTCAGAGCCAAAATGACCACAATTTCAAACAATTTATAGTGAAATCTGAACACGGGTGCCATTTACTTACCACGGGGGTAGCCTATTAGCTGAGGCGCGACACCCACCGTAACTCTGAGGTTGGCGTGTCGGGTGCGTCGAGAGCCGGGGTGTGATTAAGAAGGTTAAAGCAGGTTAGATTTAGCTGCATTACGACGGGGTTTGGAGACCTGATGCTTGATTAACCTTCTCAGTATGATTATGTACTTTTTGCTTTACTCATGCATTTTTATTGAGTTCAAACGAGTTACCTGATAGTGAAGGGGGATAGTAAAGGCTAAAGCCACCTGTACGAAATTTGTGGCTTAAGCTGAGTCAAATCAGGATAGCAAAAATATACCAAAAAATACTTCGAGGGTTAATAAAGCCTGGGCTGGATCGCGTGTTGTGACTGACGGAAAGAATAAATCAAATAAGCTACATTGTAGGTTAGGTTAGACTGGTTAGGCCAGAGTGTTCAAAACCAGGGGGATGATTACGAAGGTGAATGTTGGATTTCTTGCTCTAATGGTCTGGAGGAACAGAAAGGGGCAGTTGTATTGTTAACTTTATGTAGCAGACCGGGGTGTCCACCATCCAGACACTTGATGTAGTTACGTGCTGATAATTCCACACTATGTGACACGTCAAATTGTTTCCTGCTCGGCTGGAAGTAATTTTCAGTATTACACATGGTGGTTACCTTAAAACCTCTCACTAGGGTGTGGAGTAGAAAAGAAAGAGTATTGTCCCCTTTAACACTGCGTACTTAGCTGGCCAAATGGGGGTGGGTGGGGCGGTAAGGGATCTCCACCATCTAGTCTTCCCCTGGCAAACATTAACGAAGCCTAGGATCCGGGTTCTGTGCCTGCCAAGGGTTCAGGAAGAAGTCATGTTTATGTTTCTGTATGGAATGTGACACGTATGGATGACCACTGGAAGAGAAGGGAAGTAGTGAATGTATTAAAAGATGCTAAGTACAATGTGAGCGCTGTGTGAAGCCAAGATTAAAGGAATTAAAGTAGATGAGGGCAACGGTATGAAATATACAAAGTCAGGTGTGTGGCTGTGTGGGCGGTGTAAAGGAGTTACTTCATAAATTAAAAGTGAATTGCAGAAGAATGAATGAATATATATTTATCAAATGACAGTCGACGAACGGTTTCTGTCTTGTAGGTCTATGTGAAGCGCATTCATAAAGAAAAGGGACCATACCAAAAGGAAGCAAAAATTCTGATTATTAGGCTTGTGAGGTGGAGGCAGGATCATGGAAGCCTGAATGTGTGTGACTCAGTGTCTACCCCATTTCACTGGGCGTATGTTGGTAGTCTTCCCGTTTTCGTACAGAACCTTCTCTTTTCTTGTCTTCTGGATCTTGCTTCCCCCATCTTTAAGCGGAATAAAGAAGGCCAGGTTAGGTTATGTCAGGTTGAGCAGGGTTGCGTTAGGTTAAATTAGGTTAGATTAGGTTTGTTTAGGTAAGATATAACCAGTGTGTTAAGCTAGCATTGTGATTAAGATGATCTGGTTGAAATCACGTGCTGTGACAGACGGGAGGAATAGATCGTGTAGTTCCATAATAAGTTTTAGGATGTATGTCATAATATCACTGCATCTACCTTGTTAACCTGAGGACGACAGTAATGTATTTTTGCTGGTGTCATACGACTTTATTCTACCTAGGATATCCCCTGTCATAAAGAGGTAGTTACTGAAGGCAGTATTCTAACTTCTGTTTAGCAAATTATCCCCTAACCTGACAGTAGCAAGAATGTAGCAGGCTAGACGTCACTGTATAGAGAAGCCAGTTTAGGTCCGCGCTGTGATGGACGGGAGGAGATGAAGGGGTAGTTGGAGTAGAGGGAAGTTGTGAAGTAGACGAGAGTGTGGGTAGAGTGAGGAGGGGGGAGAGTTGTGGCCAAGGTCCCAAAGATTAGCATAATACAAGCAGCCCTGGGCTCCTCCCCTTTCCTCTCCCTTTCATTGTCCCTTTCACTCTCCCTCTCTCTCCTCTGCTTGTGTCTCTCCTCTGCTCTCTCTCTTCCTCCAGCCTCTTCTCTCGTTCACCCATTTCCACCCGTACCTTTCCTCTCTCTCTCTCTCTCTCTCTCTCTCTCTCTCTCTCTCTCTCTCTCTCTCATTTCGTACTTAACTACTTATCTGCTTCTGCAACTCTTTCTTCGTCTTTCAGTCGTTTTATTTTTGTCAATCCAGTTCGTGACTGTTCGTCCATTATTCTTCATTGTCCCTTTCTCTTTTCTCCTATTTTATCACCCACTTCCTCCTTTTTCCTTCCTCTTCCCATTCTCTTCTCCTCAGTCTCCATCTTTCTCTTTCCCTTACCTCTCTTCTTCACTCTCATTCCTCTTCCTTCTCATTCTTCCTCGTGTCTCCCTCCTCCCCTTTCCGCTCCCCTTTCCACTTCATATCGCTCCTCCTCTTCCCTCTTCTTTTTCTTCTTCATCTTCTTCGTTCACCTACACCTTTTCTTCTCGTTCCGTCTCCTTCCTCCCTCCCCCCCCCCCGTATTATCCCTGGGCACGCGAAGACAGTGAGGGTAAAATACTCACAATATGCGTTCTGGGGCGGACAAAGAATGAGTGGCGACCTTCTGGCTGTCTGGCCCTAGACAATGCGAGGCCCTACGGCTACTAGTATTACTTCTGCGTTTGCCATTGATATTAATGTTTCGAAAGATTTTTGCATCATAGCACTGCTAAGATGTTAGTAGGTAATGATGTATCTTTAATTAATTCAAGGGATTAAAAAATTATGCTGCCTCAGTTACCTCTGTTGCTACAGAAAACATTGATAAATACACAGTAGAAATTCTATGTCATGCCGTAACAAGGAACTGGAACGAAAGCATCAGAAACATACACGAGTAATATTTCTGGCACGGTGGAGGCGTGAGTGGAGCTCGTCCGTAAACGGTGAATGTATCGTTGCTTTGTAGGAGCTGCAAGATTGATAGAAACATCCGTGTCATGGATGTGAGTTCTTTGACATTGTTCGCAGTGCAAAGGCGACAACCGCAACACTCATCTTGAAAATGAGAGATTTATTGATCAGCAAATACTTCAAGGTCAGTAACTGTAGCGCCCAGTAGGTGTGGGTTCTCAGCTGCTCGTCGGTACAGCTGCAGCAACGACAGCCACAACATGAATCATATAAATCCTTTACACTTTGCCAACCGCTGTCCTGTCAGTCTATAACTAAATATATTCCCTGATGTTTCCTTGTCCTCAACAAATAACTTCGCCTGGGTCTTTGACTATCTTACTTCTAAAGTGGAACATTTTTTTTTTTTTTTTTTCAGTATTTCCATTCTCTGAAATCTTGATTTTAGATGATATGATGTTCACCACCAGCTTTGGATTTCCTCTGCATTTACTGATGCACCTGGTGGATTAGTCTGCATCACTAATATTCTCAGTGGCCTAAAGCAGTATGTATAGCACCGTGCCTTGGAGTGAACTCAAACATAAATAACACCGTACCTTTCCTGCAGCTAATCATTCTGCTGTCTGTCTCTTTTTTTTCTCCATTTGGTTCCTCCAGCCACAACCTTAATTCTGTTCTGTTGTTCCAATAGGACTGCGGACTCTCAAGAAATCAGTGGTATTTTGGCTCCTGCAGATTGAGAGGATATTGGGCAACATTAGTCTGATTTTCACTGGGCATGGAAACATATAATCCATTTTCTTACTCTGGCTGCTGGCAAAAGGTCTTGGTTTAATTACACTTGTTCTTGTGTTGTCCAAAACAAGGAGGTGTTCATACAGTACCAGTGCCAACCTTATCGTAAATCACGTACACTTAACTTAAAAAAAAAAAAAAAATCCAAATACACTGAACTTGCGAACTCAGATTCTTCCCACATCTTGAAGGGCCATGGCAAAAACCTCTCCAGTATCTTTACTTCTTAATCTTCCTCCCTTATTTTCTTTACGGGCCATTCTGTAGCTGTTGGTTCCTTTGATGAAGCTGAACTGTTTGCAGAGATTCAATCAATTGCCTCTATGTTGATGAATCAGGTCCAGTTCCTCGGTTTTCTCCCCCTCTGACACTCTTATGGCTATTGTTACGTCCCTACGTGGAGATAGCTGGCAGCCAGCTAACCCTAGGCACCACCAGTCTAAATGACAAATCTGGCGCCAGTGCACCCGCCGGCTACCCTGGTGTACCAGGAACCAATCGATGCTCTCCCATTTCTTTTTCATTTGGCCAAAAAGTATAGTACACAATTCCATGCGAGATGTTGTGGGTTAGGGTTACCCCTGAATAAGGCAATAAGGGACTTGCCTAAATCTGCACTACATGTCAGTTCTTCTTCACATGTGTGAATTTTTAATTTACTTGGGTTAATTTACTTGAGTCCGTTTTCCTTATCTTTTTTTTTTTTTTTTTTTTTTTTTTTAATCTACTGTTAAAGAAAAGTGACGAATACAGAAATCTGATTAGCCGGCTTTATCGTAACTTTCACTTTCAGTCAGCATTTGTGAAACGGAATTGTGCCGTAATGCAACGTTAGACATTGATTACAGCCGCGTTCGAGAAGCGAGAGGGGGTATTTTTTGATATGTGTATGTGTGTGTGTGTGGGATGGGGGGTAGGTGGGTGGGTGGGCGGGTGGGTGGGGGTGTGTGAATAAAACAATTCGAACATCTGTCTATCTATCTATTGCAAGACACCTTAATCCCGTACAGGGTGGCCACAAACAAATCGCCTCCACGTCGCCCTGTCCCCCGAAATCTCACTGCCCTGCTCCCAACTCACACACCCCTCTCTCATATACCTCTCCACTCCATCCCTCCATCTCATCCTCGGCCTCCCCCTCCCTCTCCCCTCCTCCACCTCACTCACATACACTCTCCTCGTCAGTCTCTCACCCTCCATCCTCTCCACATGGCCAAACCACCTCAGTGTGTTCCTCATAACGCTTCCTGTCACATCCACATCCACACCACAACGCTCCTTTATATCCTTTTTTGTCAGCCCCTATCTCCATGTGACTCCACAGGTTCCTCTTAAATAACTCATTTCCACTGCTCTCATTCTTGACTTGTGTCCTTCCAACAACGTCCAAGCTTCACTTCCCTACGTTAGAGTTGGTATCACAATACTGTCATGTGGTAACTTTTTCACTTCCATGCTCACTTCCCTGTTTCTTATCACTGCTTTCAAGGAACCAGCAACCTTTCTTCCTTGTTGTACCCTTTCAAGCACTTCATCCTCCAAACTTCCATCCTTTCTCATCACACTCCCCAAGAACTTAAACGTACTCACATTTTCCATTTCCTCACCATCCAACCTCACTGTACATTCACTGACTTCACCTCTGTCAAAGACCATCATTTTACTCTTCCCTTCATTCACCTTTAGATTCCGTTTCATACACACTCTCCCAAACTCATCCACCAAGCCTTGAAGCTCCCCTCCGTCTTCACTTAACAACACCGTATCATCTGCAAACAACGGTACAGGGAGTTTCCAGACACTACCCTCTCTCACTAGGGCCACTCCAACATCCACTGCCCTTCCTTGTACCTCTTTTATTACCCCATCCATGTACAGATTGAACAACCATGGAGACATGACACATCCCTGTTTCAACCCAACCTTCAAAGAGAAAAATTCACTCAGTTCACCATCCACACGCACTGCAGCCTTAGCACCATCATACATACTCTTCACAGCATTCAACAACTTCCTATCCACTCCACATATTCTTAATACTTTCCACAATCCTTGTCTATCCACCCTGTCATATGCTTTCTCCAAATCCATGAAAGCCGCATACAACTTCTTTCCCTTCTCTAGAAACTTTTCCACTAAAGATCTAAGACTGAATATCTGATCTACACAACCTCTTCCCTTCCTAAAGTCTCCCTGTTCTTCTCCAACTAATTCCTCTATTATTTCCTTAACTCCGTCAATAAGTATCCTACCATACACTTTTCCTATTACACTAAGAAGACAAATGCCCCTATGATTACCACACACTTCTTTTTCCCCTTTCCCTTTGTACAAGGGAATAATTATACCTGACTTCCAATCCTCCGGGACTCTACCTTCCTCCCAGGCCAATCTGCACATCTTCCACATCCATTCTACTACTATCTCTCCCCCATGCTTCAGCATTTCACCGCGCACTCCATCAATTCCTGGGGCTTTACCCAATTTGACTTTCTTCATTGCTTCCACATCTTCTATCCTACTGATTTCTTCCTGTCTTCTCACCTTCCTCCTACCATCTATTCCCCAGCCACATATACTGACATTACTTCCATTCTCTATGTTCAACAATTCCTTAAAGTGTTCTTTCCATCTGCCCACTTTTTCTCCCTTCTCCACTAGTAATCTACCATTTTTATCTTTCACTCTGCTACTAATTTCACTGCCACCCTATCTTACTCTCTTCACCTCTTTCCAGAACATTTTCTTACAGTCCCTCCACTTTACACTCAAATTCCTTCCAAATTTCTCATCCACTGTCTTCTTACTCTCTCTCACTAATCTTTTCACCTCTCTCTTCCTTCCTACATATAACTCTCTCTTCCGCCTTTCAACTTCTTCCACACCCCTATTTCTCACCCATTAAATGTATGCTTTCTTCTTTTGTGCCACAGCCTGTCTCACCTCTTCATTCCACCATGCTGTTCCTTGCACCCCTTCCGTTTTCTCTTCACCCCACACACCACAAAACATGCTGCACATATTTCTTCTGTGAATATCTTGCACACACCTACCACCTCCCCCATCTGCTCCAATTCATATTTGCCCAATCGTTCCTCCACTTCTCTCTTATATTCTGCCTTTTTCTCATCCTCTTGTAACCTTTCCACTCTCCTTGCAACTACTACTTCCTCCCGTCCTTCCCTTCTTCTAATTCTCCATCTTACTTGGGTCTTGATTCTGGCCACCACCAAGTAGTGGTCAGAAAGCTCACTCCCCCAACCTCTATAAGCTCTTGCATCCATTACACATCTTCGTATCCTTTCATCCACACACACATAATTAATCATTGCCTTCCTTTCATTCAGTTCCCCACCCACCCTTCTCATCACTCGTCATGTATACCTGTGGATCATTTTGTGCCTGAAGAAGGTATTGGCTATCACCAACCCCCTCCCGGCCCAAAATTTCCAATAACGCACTGCCATTCTCATCTGTCTCAGCAGGTACACCCCACTCACCAACTATTCCATCCACCTTCACATTCCCTACTTTACCATTCATATCACCGATCAAAAACACTCTCTCATTCCTTCCAAACTTTTCCATGCACACTTTCACATTTGTCCAGAACTCTTCTCTCACTCTGCTTGCACCATCTTGCGTTGGTGCGTACACGCACACAATCGCCCACAATTGTAGCCCAACTTTCAATCTTACTCACATAATCCTTGAGCCAACTGAGCCATACTCTCATATGTTCTTCTTCCATCTTTTGCTCACATCAATACAGACACCTTCTTTTCCCCTCTCAGTTTTGATAAAATTTTTAGCCAAACTTAATGGTATGATTGAAGGTCAGCCAATAGTAAACCCACTGATTTTTAGAACAGCTGGTCAAAGGTCAAGATCTCTTGGTTCAGTCATAGCATGATCTTGCAAAGGTCCACTTTAGCAGTTTGTATCCGATTTAGACCAAACTTGGTGGAAGGGATGAGGGTAAGGCAGATATGAATGGGATCAGTTGAAGAAGAATTAGTCAAAGGTCAGGTTAAGATCAAATTTCGACAGACGTGTCTGAGTGTGAACAGAATAACGAAAAAAGTTTTGATTTGATTTAAAAAGACTAGATGGAATGATTGAGGGTCACCGGGAGATTGACCTGCATTTTTTGAGACCTGTAAGTCAATGGTCAAGTCACATGGGAAGGTCAGCTTAAACAGTTCTGGTCCAGTTTAGATCAAGCACTGTGGAAGGGTTCAGGGTAAGGTGAGAACAAAGAAATTAGACTAAAATAAATTACTGAATATTTCGATAAATAAATGCTAAAATCATGGGGAATGGCCAAATGGCAAGGTCACAGAGTAAAGTCAGCCCAAGTAATTTTCTTCAAGAGAAATTAAAGATGTCGGCAATGGTAGATAGCTTCCTTCTTAATGAAGACTTTAATGCGAGATTCGGCAAATTGCTGGGGAGATCCCCACCCTGCACAGCTGCTGTACAGGATGATGTTTACATACCCTCTCGTACCAGACCCCATTCAGTACCCAAACGATAACGGAAGCATTTTCTCTGCTACGTGTATAGAAACTGGAATGACAGTCCTGAATAACTTATAGATACATGATTGTCACTTCAAAGCAGACAATACATATCGCTGGGGTAAAAAGTGGATGTTTGAATTAGACATTAGCATCTTGAGCCCATTATGTTGAGTAGAGTGAATGATGTGCATGTTATCAAGCAAGATCATTTACCTAGTGATCACACTCCCTTATCAGTAACAATGTCAGGCTGTGAAACAAACCTGGAAGAGTTGGAAACTCATGCAGGAGGGTTAGCTGATCATGTTGTGTTTCACGAACATGTATCCAAGATTGAGACAGTTATGAGTAAACCCATCAGTGTAAAAGACACGAATATAGAGTTGTTACACCAGAAGCTGATTGAGAATGAGGCTCTCGATATGGATGCAAATTCCGATGAGTGTGTGACACAGATAACTGAGTCACTGTATGAGTGTGTGACGAGTGCTAGGTATAGAAAGCATCAATGTCATTGAATGGCGATAATCACAAGGAGGATTATGAGTCGGAGTAGAGTGGAGAGAATGTTAAGCAATAAGGACGATCTAGAGATATGGAGAGCTTTCGATTAGCTTGGCGAATTCAAGGCAGATAAAAAGTGACCAAAATAAAAACATTGAAATGAGTGCCATTCCTGTAGTGACGTAAGAATTACAGTAAGAGAAGTATATGCCTCTTACGTAAGTTTTTTGAAGATAAGGAAAACTATGGAATTGGAAGCAAGTGTTGGAGTGAAAGTGAAAGTGATCTTTTGGGGCAACTACTAGTATAGTGGTTTTGTATCCTTCACTATACAAAACAAGTGTTGGAGTGAAAGTGAAAGCAATCAATCGGGACAAGTAATGTACGGCTGTTTTATATTGTAATGTATAAACCTTAGTATTCTCCCCTGCCACGCGCCATAGACACAGCACCACTCCGTAACAGTCTGAAAAATAGGACAAAAAGCTGGCCGAACATACAGGGTGATGAATCATTCATGCAGCTGTGGGTAGGGCAGGTGACGAGTGGAAAGATCTAGAAGAGTATGGGTTGAGTGAGGAGAGGGCAGCCCCGTCCTGCCTGTGCCACCTCTGCCTGCTCCAGACAGACTGTCTTAGCCACAGACTCGCATTCTCATTTGGACACAACCTCGCCATGACCCCTCAAAGTGACTCTTTCATTATCACTTTCTCATTTCACAACTCATACACCAAAACATTTGGTGACACTTGCAGTAGAGAAATGAAGGACTGATGAGTATTTTGGCCTTTCACTGAATGTTCTAGGTGGTGTAGTTATTAAGATATGATTGTTTGAAAAAAACAATTTTTGGAAATATCCCCTCATTCAGCGAGCAGTGCTCCAGATTTAACTTCGGCTTTAGGGTTTTTTCATCCCCCCAGCGGTACTGTCAGACCCACAACCCCCAGTTTTACATGGCATATTACCCCCCTCCAGTCCTACTATCCACGTCCATCGTGCCTGCTTCCCTCCGCCCAGCCAACTATTTTGCTCACCCCCACCCGATCCATTACAGATTTAAGAGAGATATGTTTCCATTACGAACTCCTTAGCACATCCATCCCACTCCACTCACTCCCTTCTGTCCATCCTGCCTGACCTATAATTGCTCTCCAGCTTCTGACTTGCACCATACTAGTGTACCTATTTAACACCCATCTTCTTAAATGTTTCTCCCAGCATATTCCACCACCCATCACCATGCCAGCTCTTTCCACTCCTTTCGTGTCCATCAACCACATCCAATTATTTTCTGATAGTGAACATCATAACAATAATCGCCTAGTAAACCAGGCGATATAAATTCCATCACTGACATGGCATATTTCCGGCATCGTGTCCCACCACCCAGTTCTGGGTGGAAAAAGAGACGATAATACCGATGATGGTGTTGATGGTGATGTTAATAATGGTGATGACAACGACGACAATGATGAAGATAAATTAGTCGCTTCCGGAGTATTTTATTTTGCTAAGAGGAAACCTGCCTCTCGTATCAGAGGGTTTCATTCGGAAAAAAAAATAAACAGATGGGTCAGTTTGTGTGAGCATTGGAACATATACAGAGGCCTTAGATGACAAAGAAAATACCACTCCCTTCTTCAGCCTTCCCCTCCCTCATCCCTCTCACACTTACCCTTCCCCCATTCTTCCAATACTATCATCTTTCACTTAGTCATCCCCTCAGCTCCCCTAACCTTTCTCCCTCACGCTTCCAATACTCTGACCTTTCATTGTGTCACACTGTGAGCACTCCTCCCTCCTCCTTCCTTCCCTCCCTTTACGCTGTCAGCTCTTCACTCTCACCCTATATCCTCTCTGTTTACTCCACCTTTTTCTTAAACGTTTCCTCCTTCAATCTACCCCTCACCTTCCCCACTCATCACCCTCCCTGCCCTTCCTCGTTCCTTCTCCCTCTTCGTTCCTCCTTCACCCTGCCAGTACTCTTACGTTTTACTGAGTCGCCCCCTTAATATCCCAGTCTTCTCTTCTACTTCCCCTACCTACTGCCCTGCTCCTCCCCTCACCCTTCACCCTTCACCATTCCCCCTCACCCTTTCCCTGACCTTTCACCCTCACCCATTCCTTCGCCATTCGTCTCACACTTCCACTCTCCCTTCACCTCCCCATCCCCCACGCTAAACCTTTCCCTTCACTTTACCTTTCCCCTCCCCCTTCGTCCTCACCCTTCCCCATCACCTCTCACCCTTTCCAATGAGCTTCTGACATTATCCTTCCCCTCACCTATCCCCATCAGCCTTCTCCCTACTCTTTTTCTTTACCATTCTCCTTGACCAAGCTACACTCCTTCCCTTTTTTCTTTTCCATTCTCCCTTCGCCCTCACCCTTCCCCAAACCCCTGTTCCCTCCAGTGCTCTCACTTCACAGGTCCCCTCACCTCCTCTCTTCCACGACCTTCTCATACCTACCCACTGCCCTTCACGAGGTCATATTAGTTCCAACTCACGTAGATGCAGTGTGAAATTGAGAGGAATATGGAAGGAGAAAAGCGAGAACTGGTACTCAGGTGTAAAGTATGTAAGTGTAAACGCTGATAAACAAAGCAGTGGGAATCGAATATGGATATTATATAAAGATGGAGTCACGGACCCATATTCTTGTCAGTTTAGGAGACTTACCAACACCTCAGAATATTATCTCAATATTGTACCTCACTTATATACTGTTTATATGTTACTAATTTTGACACAGATTGCGTAAGTATCACAGACAACAGTATTAAAATTCAATTTATGGAATTAAACTGGTAAGGAGCAGGTGCAAGGGAGCTTCATTACCGACAAGAATAATAAGCGTGGTCTATAAACAACAAACGAATAACTGCACAAAACATCTTATGGTCAAATGTCACTAAAGAGCTCAGTTCCTGTCTTGGGAGGGGTGGGGGTTGTTCCAGCAAGTAGGTCACCTCCTTGGAAGCGGTAAAATTCTCACTCCAACTCATGCTTATTATTTCTACTGTCTCCTTTTCATTCTTCTCTCTTATATCCCACTTATCTTTTTCGTATCTCACTTTTTTCTCTAATATACTCATTCGTTCAAACCACCAGTCAGATTTCTTGCCAGTTTTTATGTCGCATACAGTTGAATTTACAAGTTTGTGGTGCAGTGGTTGGATTTTTAAGATGTTATATCTGTTATCAGTCGCTGAAAATTATATTATGTCTAGTTGAACGGCCTGAAATAAACTCTTACAGTAGTCAAAGTTTGGTGTTACATAATCATTCCCTTCCAGTACATGAATGTAAATACTGAGAGTCTGACCCTCTGAACTAGGAATCTTTGTACCTCATCTGTAGCCACGCACTTTCCAGCTGACTACGATTGAAAATGTAGACGAGATTGAGATAACTTCACTATTAAATCCTCTTTTCCATTGCCACAGTAAATCCCACGTTCCCATCCCACCAGCAGCCTACCTTGGGACAGATAAATAGCCCTTCCACTGAGTATTTTTTCCTCTTAACGCCTTTGTAATCCTGCCCTCTTCATCTGGATATCCGTGCCTTCATAGACCCCTCATCGCTCCACAGCCTTTCTTCATCTCTCCTCTTACACATACTTCTTCCCCAACCATTTCCTTCTCTATTCTGTTGTATCACTTCCCTTTTTCCTTTCCGTCTCCCCTCTTTCCTTTCTCCTCTTCTCCTTCCCTCCTTTTCCCTTTTCATCCACCTTCTTTCCATTCCTTCCCCCCCTTTTCCTCTCCCTCTTCGCATTTTCCTTTCCCTCTCCCCTATTTTTCTTTTCGTTTTCTTTCTTCCTTCTTCCACTTTTTTCCTCTCCCTTTCTCCCTTTCCCTACTTTCTCTCCTTTTGATTTCTCCTTTCCCTTCTTCCTTTCCCTTTTTCCCTCTTCTCTTTCTCTCTCTCTGTCACTTCCCTATGTTCCCTCAGCATTCTTTTCATTAGCTTGTCCTCTTGGCTCTATTTTATCCTCTTTTCTTTACCTCTCTCTCTCTCTCTCTCTCTCTGTTGTCGTCGTCGTCGTCGTCGCCCTCCTCCTCCTCCTCCTCCTACTTCGTCTTCGTCTTTGTCATCTTCGTTTTCTGCTTTTTCTTTTTCTCTCACTACCCTTATCCCTCTCACACCGTCTTCTTTAGATCACCTTTATTCCTCACACACTGCCTTTTTCCTCCTTTCTTCACTCTTCCCTTATTCCTATCACTTTCTTTTCTCTAGCCTTCACAATTACCTCATCCCTGTTACCCACATTTTCCTCTTTTCTTCACACACAGTCTGTCTCGCACACTCTCGCTCGGTCTTCTTTACTCTTTCTTACCTCTTTTTTTCACATTAGGTCTTTTAACTAGAGGACACCATTTAGAACTGCTACTTTCAGATAAATTTGTAAGCGCACAAGAGTTTTTTCAAACGGGAAACTCAAAAAGGTCTTCAGAGCGAAAACTCTCTACCAGGCTGGATAATGTATTTTGCAGACAGCACGAGCAAACAACAAAAATACGCAGTCGTAGTGAAGGGGTTTAATAATTTTCCAGTAATCCTTCATATCTTTCTGGTTTAACCCTTTCAGGTCAATGACTTCTCTATACTTTACTTTTACCACCTTAAGACGATTTCATTCATCTTGTGAAAAATCTCTCGTGCTGTGGGGATGAGTAAAGATGAGGATGTGCGATTGTGCGTGCCCCGGACCTGTGATACAAACCCAAACCGTGGAGGACATTTAAAGTGGGTGCTGGTTGTGCTGTATACTATTTCATGTGCTTGCTCACGTTTGCATCCCTCCGGTTCTACCAGTGGCAATCACACACAGAGTCACTACAACAACAGCTCGACGTTATATGCATTACTCTTCCTCTTCACTCCTTTCCGTTTCCTACTCCACCGTCATGGCTATAGATTAATTCTGGCCATTACTCTCCCTCCAACGCGAAAATCTGGTTCTGCAGTGGACAATATGGATTGACATAGATACATAGCTACAGATATCTAATACCTCTCGTTCGGTAGGTTGGTTCTCAGCGTAATAAAATCGTTAGACAGCAAAAATAAAATCCAAGGATATAGTCTCTGAATATCAGTGCCCTTTGACTATAGTCTGTCCATTTTAACTGAGCTTGATACTACAATTCCTTCATCGTAAATGTTCACCTGTAACATGAGATAAACACTACAATATGATTTTAGGCACGAAGAAGTTCTAATAAAAGGATGAAGAATGTAAGGGCCAAGAAAAACAGCCTAATAATTATTGTAATATTATTGTAATATTTGTATGTTATCCCCGACTGTTATATTCACCCTAATTTGGTAAGATTCAATGCGTTTTATTTTTAAGTCTTTACAGTTTCAGTAATTCGTTTTAAAATCTCAATATTAAGTAATTGAAGCTTCATAAACCTTTATTTTGGTCTCGTCTCGTTATCTTTTAAGTTCCTGTACTGTTTCATTTGCTTCATAAACTTTGCTTCATGTATCTCACGAGAATTTTCGAACTGACTGAAGGCTATATAAGGGCGTCTGTGACCCATTAAATTCACGGACTTTGATGCATGGTCGTGGGGAGTTCGGACGTGTTTTTCTGGCTCTCCTCTAGCTTTCAGGGCTGCCCCACCGGCATTAGTTTTGTAAATAAAGCGATTAAGAGTTAGGTTAGCTAGTACTAATTCTCCTCCCAGCCCTTTAGAGATATAGTAAGTGTCTATATCTGTTTCCTGAGATTGCCTTTGCTTACTCACCTCTGGAGTGTACCCCCCACTGATCGCTCTGGGGTGTGAGTTATACACGGGCGCGTCCTCCCGAGAGTGGTTTGAGAGGGTAATCTCAGACTAGGTGTGTCTTTCCCAGGTACCTTGTCCCTTGCTTGTTTTTCTCCTTCTTCCCACTTCCCCCGTGAGGGGGAAGTGGTTGCTATGACGGACGCCCCTGCTGCCTCCCCCCCCTTCAGGGGGGGAGGTGGTCCTGACGAATGTAACGACCGGACTGACCACCCCCAGACTGACGGACGCCAAACTCGTGCCCCACTTGACGTTCCTGTTGACAATGCCACGTTCGTCATTATCCATGCTCTAGGTTCGACTCCCCTGTCCAGTCTCAATCCCTTC
The DNA here is from genome assembly GCF_032717465.1 of Coenobita brevimanus. Classification (NCBI taxonomy): domain Eukaryota; kingdom Metazoa; phylum Arthropoda; class Malacostraca; order Decapoda; family Coenobitidae; genus Coenobita; species Coenobita brevimanus. The sequence goes on from NW_027644249.1 coordinate 45,364, forward strand.
CTTATCAAGAAGGTGATTGACCACTGTGCAGGAGAAGTCGAACAAGTGAAAAACTTGCTAACGGAGATCTCCTGGTAAAAACTGTTAACTCTTCACAAGTGAGAGATTTGCTGAAACTGCGTAAATTCCACTGTTACGATGTCGAAGCCAAAATCCCAGTCTCCATGAATTCTTGCAAGGGTGTTGTCACTTGCAGGGATCTCATGGTGATGAGCGAGGACGAAATCGTACAAGAATTGGCGCAGCAAGATGTAATTGAAGCTAAATTCATAACTCGTTATTCGGAAGGCATAAGGACGAAGACAGCAACTATTATCTTGACATTTGCCAAAATTTCTCTACCTAGTCAAGTCAAAGTTGGTTATGAAATCATTCACGTTCGACCATACATCCCTAACCCTTTCCGTTGTTTGAAATGCCAGTTGTATGGGCATGGTTCGAAGACTTGTCGGGCTTCCCAGCCAGTATGTGGCAAGTGTGCAAGACAGGGTCATGATGCGGAACATTGTACATCTGAGACGGTCTGTTGCTTTCACTGCAAGGGCGCTCACTCCACTTCCTCTAGGGATTGTCCCAAGTGGAAGGAGGAGAAGGAAGTCTGCACAGTGAAGGCAACTGAGGGCATTTCCTATTACGAAGCTAGTAAAATGGTGAAGGAGTTGCATGCAACTCCCACGCCGAATAGGTCCTATGCTTCGGCGGTAATGTCCCGTCCTGTGATGTGCTCTGTAGAGACACAGACTGACCCTGTCTTTCTCCCTCCTGCCGCTCACAGTACATCTCCATCTCGACCTCCTGTCCGTTCCAACTCTCTCACTGACATCCCTAAAGCTTCAACTTACTCTCAGGCTGCTGCTGCCTCTTCATCAGTACGGCCTAAAACGAAACCTGACAAGCCTACTAAGAATAACATGACCACCCTCACGAAACAGTCACGTCCTCATGTCCTTCCGGTTCCTACTCCAGCGAGGGAGAGAAAGGTTAGCTCTTCCTCGGGGGAGGCTGGGAACCTAGTTATTGATGATAATATGGAGGTTTCCATTAACAAGCACCGGGATAGGTCCCGGTAGTCGCTCGCCTGCCGGCGGGCGACAAATAAAGACAAAGCACACTGGCCCCCAACGAAAATCTTAAACCGCCGCATTCACTATACTACAGTGGAATTGTAGAGGTATTGGGAATAAGTTACACAATATAGCAATCTTGCTTTCTATACACAGGCCAGATGTTGTTTGTTTACAGGAGACGCGCCTGGAGGATCACCCTGATCCTCCACAGTTCAAACACTACCACTCGTATAGAAGATATGAAGGTCACGGAGTAGCCATATACACACATAAATCACACCCACAAACGGAAGTGATTCTAAATTCTACTCTGGAAGCTGTCGCGTGCAGAGTAAAATTTAATAACACGTATCTGTCTATTTGCTCTCTGTACTGTCCTCCACATAGCCCCATTGATAGTGATGCTTTAAATTCACTAGTTGAACATCTCCCTGGGAATAAGTTAGTGTTGGGCGATTTTAACGCCCATCACTATCAATGGGGTAGCTTGAGGATCGATGGTCGTGGGGAGCAAGTAGCCGACCTAATACTACAGTCCAACCTCTGTCTTCTGAACGATGGTAGAGCGACTCGTGTAGATGATCGTACTGGTAACTTTTCGGCCATTGACTTATCTTTGGCCTCCCTGGTATACATCAAGATCTCTCATGGGACCCTTACGACGACTCCTTGGGAAGTGATCATTTACCCATCTGTCTTTCTTATACACGCGACATCATTTCGAACCCTCCACCTCCAAAATTTAACTATAAGAAAGCAGATTGGGGATCCTTCTCAAGGATCGCCAATTTAGATATATCTGGGGAGACCATAGATGTTAAGGTCGAAAATATAACTACTTCCATATTACACGCAGCTGAGGCTGCTATTCCCAAGACTTCTACAGTTCATGCGAAGCATAGAGCACATTGGTGGACGCCGGATTGCCGACAAGCATTAAGAAAACGCAATAGGAGATACAGGATTTTTGATAGTCAGCCCACTGAGAAAAATTTTATTGCATACAAACAGGCACGGGCTGAGGCAAGGAGAATAATAAGAAGGGCCAAACGTGACTCCTGGCGGTCCTTTGTGTCCACGGTGACTCGTACAACACCATTACGTAAAGTCTGGTCCACCATAAGAATATTAAATAATAAAGGCCCATATTTCCCAGTCACCACCCTTCAGGTGAATAATAACATCTATGACGAGCCAGTGGACGTTGCTAACATCCTCGCCAGGAGTTTTTCTCATGTAAGTAGCTCAGCCAATTATGACCCGCGTTTCCAACATCATAAACGCACGGCTGAGCTACAGATATTAGACTTTGCCACAGAAGACGTAAACTCCCGTACAACCAAGAGTTTACGCTAGATGAACTGCTCCTTGCCCTTAAATCCTGTAAAGACACCAGCCCTGGACCAGACACCATCACGTACGGTATGATCCAGCATCTTAATCAGGACAACCTGATTAAGATGTTAGCATTGTACAATGAGATTTGGGCGTCTCGAACGTTCCCAAACTCATGGCACTTTGCGCACGTCATACCGATACCCAAAGAGGCTGGTCGTCTTATGAATCCCACTTCATTTCGTCCTATTGTGTTGACTTCTTGTCTATGTAAGGTCATGGAACGAATGGTTAACAATAGGCTTCTTTTTGTTTTAGAGTCGAAGAATTTGTTAAATGATCAACAATGTGGCTTCCGTAAATACAGAAGTTCACTAGATCATTTAATGAATTTGGAGCATTGTATTGCAGAGGCATTTGCCAATAAAGAATTCATGATAGGGGTGTTCTTGGACATCCATAAAGCCTATGACATGACATGGCGACACGGTATACTAATGAAGCTCTATACTTATGGTTTAAGAGGAAATTTGCCTGTTTTTATTTCAAATTTCTTAAGGGACAGAACTTTCTCTGTCAAATTGCCCCGTAATGTAACATCGGATATATTTATCCAGGAAAACGGGGTGCCACAGGGAAGTGTGCTTAGTCCTACTTTATTTAGTATTATGATCAATGATATTCTGTCATCAGCTCCCATCCCGAGGAATCTTAAATACTCACTCTACGCTGACGATTGTGCAATATGGCACTCTTCCCGTAATGCACAATTTTCGGCTGGGCGGATTCAAGCAGCCCTTGACTCCGTCCACCAATGGGCCTTGCAGTGGGGATTTAAGTTTTCCGTACGTAAGTGTGCCGCTATAGTTTTCACTAATCGTAACGTACCTAATTTGTGCTTAACTTTGGATAATCAGGCGGTACCTTTTCAAAATTCTGTAAAATTTTTAGGAATACATTTTGATCGTAGAATGAATTTTAAACTTCACGTTAATACTTTGCTTGCTCGTTGTGATAAACCGTTAAATGTCCTCAAGTACCTAGCGGGTACTACCTGGGGTGCCGACAGAAAATCTTTATTAATGGTGTATAAGTCCCTTATTCGATCAAAGCTAGACTATGGCGCACAGGTGTATGGCTCGGCATCTGATGCCACGCTGAAAGGATTGGATGTGTTACAGAATAAATGCTTGCGAATGTGTCTTGGAGCTGTACGGTGTACCCGTGTGGCTCGTATGGAAGTGGAGGCGAATGTGCCTCCCCTCCGTACTCGCCGTGACCACCTGGCATTTTCCTATGGTGTAAGGACATTTAGGAAATGTAATATCGGCAATGTGGCCTGTACCCCCCTGCATCAATACCACCACCTTCTGCGGGGGGTGCGTCGGCCACTTGCCGCTCGCCTCCACTTACTGACTCAGGAGCTTGATGTGGACCCCAGTGACTGTGACAAGTTGGTGCTAAAAAATATAGCGCCTTGGGAGCCACCCGGCTTTACAGTCGATGTCACATGGCTCCCAGCACCAAAGGCCAAGGCGCCGGAGGCGGAGGTCCACCACTTGTTTCGTAAGATCATTGTTCGTCACTTGGGGTCCCATCAATTGTACACCGACGGCTCCAAGTCGAGTGAATGTGTGGGTGCAAGTGTGTGGTCGACTGAATGTGCCCTCAGGTATCGGTTGCCGACTCATACATCTGTGTTTACTTCAGAACTTTTTGCTATTGACAAAGCCATAGACTATGCTCTCAATTCTAGACATGACTCATTTGTCATATTTTCAGATTCAAAATCAGCCCTTCAGGCAATTGCATCTTGTACTACGGACTCTCACGAGATCCAGGGCCGCATCGTTAATAAGTTGCATTCATGCAACAAGTCATTCACGCTGATCTGGGTGCCTGGTCATTGTCGTATCTACGGCAATGAGCAGGCTGACTTACTTGCAAAGTCGGCTGTAGAGCTCGAGGAGACTTGGGACGTTCCTCGTGATCTACGGTCGAGTCTCTCTCTCGGAAAGAAATCAATAAATCTTCTGTGGCAAGGTCAGTGGACCAGACTAAATATTCCAACTTGTAAGCCGTACCTGGGCGACTGGGACACTGCCAACCGTCCCAGTCGCTTAGAAGAAAAAGTGTTGGCACGATTACGGCTGAATGCCACCATTTTAACCCACATAAAACCATATATGGAAAGACGCTTCCCACCGCACTGTGACATCTGTAATGCGGTGTTATCTATTAGTCATATCATCCTGCGCTGTCGGCGATTTATTCGTGAACGTGCTTCACTTATAAATTACTGCGGCGCAGTAGACGTCCCCTTCACCCTTTCCACCATCCTGGGTGATGGGGACATTGTTATGACTGATAAATTGATGGCTTTCTTGAGAGAGACCGGACTGATCAGAGTGATGTGACTTTTTTACTGCGTGGTTATGGTTTTTATGAAGAGTAAATATGTATATATTGTAATATTAATTAGGGTTGACAGTTGACATATTTTAAATAGTTCCTCCTCTCACCGATCTATTTCTAATATAGATGTCCCCTACATTAAGCCAAGTTCCTCGCCTGACAGTCACCAGATGATGAGTGCAAGTGTGCAATATAGGAAGGTATTGGGCACTTGCAGTCGATGGTGGTCTGCTGGGCGAGGTTCTTCACTTTTTGTACAAATTATGTAAATACATTATATTATCTTGCTTAAGTTATTCTAATTAGGGACGACAGCTGACGTATATGGAAATGTTCCTGACTCGTCTGGTTCCCTTTCATATATTGATGTCCCCTATATTAGGTTGTGCCTCGACTGACAGTCACCAGGTGATGAGTGCAGGTATGTAATGTAGAAAGGCATTACATATCTGTAGTCGATGGCGTTCTGTTAGTCGAGGTATTTTTACCATTAGTGTAGGTCTAGCTATTTGTCTCTGTAGGATTTAGTATAAGTTAGCGATTTGTCTGTTAGGTGATTAGTTTTAGGGTCTTTAGATTAGTTTGTCTTTATATTATAAGGTATAAAAAATAAAAAACCAAGAAAAAATTAAAAAAATAAAAATACAAAAAAAAAAATAAAAATAAATAAGATTAAAATTATTATATATATATGTACGTTTGCATGAAAGTGTGTCTGTATGTATGCATGGAAGTGTGTGTGTGTGTGTGTGTGTGTGTATGTGTATGTATGTATATATATATATGTTTGTATATATATGTATATATGTTTAAATGTATATACATATATATATATACTGTATATACACGGCCTTAATAACCAGGGGCTTCGGCCCCAATGGTTGATAGGCCGGAAAAAAAAAAAAAAAAAAAAAAAAAAAAAACATTAAATTGGGACTTTGATGCATGGTCGTGGGGAGTTCGGACGTGTTTTTCTGGCTCTCCTCTAGCTTTCAGGGCTGCCCCACCGGCATTAGTTTTGTAAATAAAGCGATTAAGAGTTAGGTTAGCTAGTACTAATTCTCCTCCCAGCCCTTTAGAGATATAGTAAGTGTCTATATCTGTTTCCTGAGATTGCCTTTGCTTACTCACCTCTGGAGTGTACCCCCCACTGATCGCTCTGGGGTGTGAGTTATACACGGGCGCGTCCTCCCGAGAGTGGTTTGAGAGGGTAATCTCAGACTAGGTGTGTCTTTCCCAGGTACCTTGTCCCTTGCTTGTTTTTCTCCTTCTTCCCACTTCCCCCGTGAGGGGGGGGAGGTGGTCCTGACGAATGTAACGACCGGACTGACCACCCCCAGACTGACGGACGCCAAACTCGTGCCCCACTTGACGTTCCTGTTGACAATGCCACGTTCGTCATTATCCATGCTCTAGGTTCGACTCCCCTGTCCAGTCTCAATCCCTTCCTTATCAAGAAGGTGATTGACCACTGTGCAGGAGAAGTCGAACAAGTGAAAAAACTTGCTAACGGAGATCTCCTGGTAAAAACTGTTAACTCTTCACAAGTGAGAGATTTGCTGAAACTGCGTAAATTCCACTGTTACGATGTCGAAGCCAAAATCCCAGTCTCCATGAATTCTTGCAAGGGTGTTGTCACTTGCAGGGATCTCATGGTGATGAGCGAGGACGAAATAGTACAAGAATTGGCGCAGCAAGATGTAATTGAAGCTAAATTCATAACTCGTTATTCGGAAGGCATAAGGACGAAGACAGCAACTATTATCTTGACATTTGCCAAAATTTCTCTACCTAGTCAAGTCAAAGTTGGTTATGAAATCATTCACGTTCGACCATACATCCCTAACCCTTTCCGTTGTTTGAAATGCCAGTTGTATGGGCATGGTTCGAAGACTTGTCGGGCTTCCCAGCCAGTATGTGGCAAGTGTGCAAGACAGGGTCATGATGCGGAACATTGTACATCTGAGACGGTCTGTTGCTTTCACTGCAAGGGCGCTCACTCCACTTCCTCTAGGGATTGTCCCAAGTGGAAGGAGGAGAAGGAAGTCTGCACAGTGAAGGCAACTGAGGGCATTTCCTATTACGAAGCTAGGAAAAAGGTGAAGGAGTTGCATGCAACTCCCACGCCGAATAGGTCCTATGCTTCGGCGGTAATGTCCCGTCCTGTGATGTGCTCTGTAGAGACACAGACTGACCCTGTCTTTCTCCCTCCTGCCGCTCACAGTACATCTCCATCTCGACCTCCTGTCCGTTCCAACTCTCTCACTGACATCCCTAAAGCTTCAACTTACTCTCAGGCTGCTGCTGCCTCTTCATCAGTACGGCCTAAAACGAAACCTGACAAGCCTACTAAGAATAACATGACCACCCTCACGAAACAGTCACGTCCTCATGTCCTTCCGGTTCCTACTCCAGCGAGGGAGAGAAAGGTTAGCTCTTCCTCGGGGGAGGCTGGGAACCTAGTTATTGATGATAATATGGAGGTTTCCATTAACAAGCACCGGGATAGGTCCCCCGGTAGTCGCTCGCCTGCCGGCGGGCGACAACAACAGACAAAGCACACTGGCCCCCAACGAAAATCTTAAACCGCCGCATTCACTATACTACAGTGGAATTGTAGAGGTATTGGGAATAAGTTACACAATATAGCAATCTTGCTTTCTATACACAGGCCAGACGTTGTTTGTTTACAGGAGATGCGCCTGGAGGATCGTCCTGATCCTCCACAGTTCAAACACTACTACTCGTATAGAAGATATGAAGGTCACGGAGTTGCCATTTACACACACAAATCACACCCACAAACGGAAGTGATTCTAAATTCTACTCTGGAAGCGGTCGCGTGCAGAGTAAAATTTAATAACACGTATCTGTCTATTTGCTCTCTGTACTGTCCTCCACATGGCCCCATTGATAGTGATGCTTTAAATTCACTAGTGGAACACCTGCCTGGAAATAAGTTAGTGTTGGGCGATTTTAACGCCCATCACTATCAATGGGGTAGCTTGAGGATCGATGGTCGTGGGGAGCAAGTAGCCGACCTAATACTACAGTCCAACCTCTGTCTTCTGAACGATGGTAGAGCGACTCGTGTAGATGATCGTACTGGTAACTTTTCGGCCATTGACTTATCTTTGGCCTCCCCTGGTATACATCAAGATCTCTCATGGGACCCTTACGACGACTCCTTGGGAAGTGATCATTTACCCATCTGTCTTTCTTATACACGCGACATCATTTCGGACCCTCCACCTCCAAAATTTAACTATAAGAAAGCAGATTGGGGATCCTTCTCAAGGATCGCCAATTTAGATATATCTGGGGAGACCATAGACGTTAAGGTCGAAAATATAACTACTTCCATATTACACGCAGCTGAGGCTGCTATTCCCAAGACTTCTACAGTTCATGCGAAGCATAGAGCACATTGGTGGACGCCGGATTGCCGACAAGCATTAAGAAAACGCAATAGGCGATACAGGATTTTTGATAGTCAGCCCACTGAGGAAAATTTTATTGCATACAAACAGGCACGGGCTGAGGCAAGGAGAATAATAAGAAGGGCCAAACGTGACTCCTGGCGGTCCTTTGTGTCCACGGTGACTCGTACAACACCATTACGTAAAGTCTGGTCCACCATAAGAATATTAAATAATAAAGGCCCATATTTCCCAGTCACCACCCTTCAGGTGAATAATAACATCTATGACGAGCCCGTGGACGTTGCTAACATCCTCGCCAGGAGTTTTTCTCATGTAAGTAGCTCAGCCAATTATGACCCGCGTTTCCAACATCATAAACGCACGGCTGAGCTACAGATATTAGACTTTGCCACAGAAGACGTAAACTCCCCGTACAACCAAGAGTTTACGCTAGATGAACTGCTCCTTGCCCTTAAATCCTGTAAAGACACCAGCCCTGGACCAGACACCATCACGTACGGTATGATCCAGCATCTTAATCAGGACAACCTGATTAAGATGTTAGCATTGTACAATGAGATTTGGGCGTCTCGAACGTTCCCAAACTCATGGCACTTTGCGCACGTCATACCGATACCCAAAGAGGCTGGTCGTCTTATGAATCCCACTTCATTTCGTCCTATTGTGTTGACTTCTTGTCTATGTAAGGTCATGGAACGTATGGTTAACAATAGGCTTCTTTTTGTTTTAGAGTCGAAGAACTTGTTAAATGATCAACAATGTGGCTTCCGTAAATACAGAAGTTCCCTAGATCATTTAATGAATTTGGAGCATTGTATTGCAGAGGCATTTGCCAATAAAGAATTCATGATAGGGGTGTTCTTGGACATCCATAAAGCCTATGACATGACATGGCGACACGGTATACTAATGAAGCTCTATGCTTATGGTTTAAGAGGAAATTTGCCTGTTTTTATTTCAAATTTCTTAAGGGACAGAACTTTCTCTGTCAAATTGCCCCGTAACGTAACATCGGATATATTTATCCAGGAAAACGGGGTGCCGCAGGGAAGTGTGCTTAGTCCTACTTTATTTAGTATTATGATCAATGATATTCTGTCATCAGCTCCCATCCCGAGGAATCTTAAATACTCACTCTACGCTGACGATTGTGCAATATGGCACTCTTCCCGTAATGCACAATTTTCGGCTGGGCGGATTCAAGCAGCCCTTGACTCCGTCCACCAATGGGCCTTGCAGTGGGGATTTAAGTTTTCCGTACGTAAGTGTGCCGCTATAGTTTTCACTAATCGTAACGTACCTAATTTGTGCTTAACTTTGGATAATCAGGCGGTACCTTTTCAAAATTCTGTAAAATTTTTAGGAATACATTTTGATCGTAGAATGAATTTTAAACTTCACGTTAATACTTTGCTTGCTCGTTGTGATAAACCGTTAAATGTCCTCAAGTACCTAGCGGGTACTACCTGGGGTGCCGACAGAAAATCTTTATTAATGGTGTATAAGTCCCTTGTTCGATCGAAGCTAGACTATGGCGCACAGGTGTATGGCTCGGCATCCGATGCCACTCTGAAAGGATTGGATGTGTTGCATAATAAATGTTTGCGAATGTGTCTTGGAGCTGTCCGGTGTACCCGTGTAGCTCGTATGGAAGTGGAGGCGAATGTGCCTCCCCTCCGTATTCGCCGTGACCACCTGGCCTTGTCCTATGGTGTAAGGACATTAAGAAAAAGTAATATCGGCAATGTGGCCTGTACCCCTCTGCGTCAATACCACCACCTTCTGCGGGGGGTGCGTCGGCCACTTGCCGCTCGCCTCCACTTACTGACTCAGGAGCTTGATGTGGACCCCAGTGACTGTGACAAGTTGGTGCTTAAAAATATAGCGCCTTGGGAGCCACCCGGCTTTACAGTCGATGTCACATGGCTCCCAGCACCAAAGGCCAAGGCGCCGGAGGCGGAGGTCCACCACTTGTTTCGTAAGATCATTGTTCGTCACTTGGGGTCCCATCAATTGTACACCGACGGCTCCAAGTCGAGTGAATGTGTGGGTGCAAGTGTGTGGTCGACTGAATGTGCCCTCAGGTATCGGTTGCCGACTCATACATCTGTGTTTACTTCAGAACTTTTTGCTATTGACAAAGCCATAGACTATGCTCTCAATTCTAGACATGACTCATTTGTCATATTTTCAGATTCAAAAATCAGCCCTTCAGGCAATTGCATCTTGCACTACGGACTCTCATGAGATCCAGGGCCGCATCGTTAATAAGTTGCATTCATGCAACAAGTCATTCACGCTGATCTGGGTGCCTGGTCATTGTCGTATCTACGGCAATGAGCAGGCTGACTTACTTGCAAAGTCGGCTGTGGAGCTCGAGGAGACTTGGGACGTTCCTCGTGATCTACGGTCGAGTCTATCTCTCGGAAAGAAATCAATAAATCTTCTGTGGCAAGGTCAGTGGACCAGACTAAATATTCCAACTTGTAAGCCGTACCTGGGCGACTGGGACACTGCCAACCGTCCCAGTCGCCTAGAAGAAAAAGTGTTGGCACGGCTACGGCTGAATGCCACCATTGTAACCCACATAAAACCTTATATGGAAAGACGCTTCCCACCGCACTGTGACATCTGTAATGCGGTGTTATCTATCAGTCATATCATCCTGCGCTGTCGGCGATTTATTCGTGAACGCGCTTCACTTATGAATTACTGCGGCGCAGTAGACGTCCCCTTCACCCTTTCCACCATCCTGGGTGATGGGGACATTGTTATGACTGATAAATTGATGGCTTTCTTGAGAGAGACCGGACTGATCAGAGTGATGTGACTTTTTTACTGTGTGGTTATGGTTTTTATGAAGAGTAAATATGTATATATTGTAATATTAATTAGGGTTGACAGTTGACATATTTTAAATAGTTCCTCCTCCCACCGATCTATTTCTAATATAGATGTCCCCTACATTAAGCCAAGTTCCTCGCCTGACAGTCACCAGATGATGAGTGCAAGCGTGCAATATAGGAAGGTATTGGGCACTTGCAGTCGATGGTGGTCTGCTGGGCGAGGTTCTTCACTTTTTGTACAAATTATGTAAATACATTATATTATCTTGCTTAAGTTGTTCTAATTAGGGACGACAGCTGACGTATATGGAAATGTTCCTGACTCGTCTGGTTCCCTTTCATATATTGATGTCCCCTATATTAGGTTGTGCCTCGACTGACAGTCACCAGGTGATGAGTGCAGGTATGTAATGTAGAAAGG
>NW_027644250.1:0-4995 GCF_032717465.1 Coenobita brevimanus
GTGTTTGAATTGGAACTTAACTTGGTACTTGAGTTGGGACCTAAGGTCGCCCTTTTTGTTGGGACTAAAGATGGCGCTTGAGTTGGTACTTAAGTTTGCGCTTGAGCTGAGACATGTTGGCGCTTGAGTTGGGACTTAAACTGTCACTTGAGCTGAGATCCAAGTTGGTGCTTGTGTTTGGACCTGAGTTGGCACTTATGTTGTCACTTGAGTTGGCACTTGTGTTGTCACTTGAGTTGGGAGTTATGTTTGCGCTTGAGTTGCAACATAAGTTGGCGCTTTAGTTGGCACTTAAGTTAGCTCTTGAGTTGGCAATTCCGTTGGCACGAGTTGGAGCTTACGTTGGCACTTGAGTTGGAGCTTACATTGGCACTTAAGTTGGAGCTTACGTTGGCACTTGAGTTGGAGTTTACGTTCGCACTTGAGTAGGGACCTATGCTGACCCCTGAGTTGTGATTAAGCTGGTGCTTGAGTTGGGACTAAGGTTCGCGCTTGAGTTGAAACATGGGATGGCACTTAAGCAATGCTGGGAATAGCGCCGCTACTCTTTTAATAGCGATGGTGGTAACGCCATTACCTTTTTTTAGCCAGCAGCGAAACTGAGAGCGCCGCTACTTTTTGGCTGTACTCACGCGTTACCGCGCTCCTCGCTACTCACGCGACGAATACAGTCCGGAGTCGTGAGTACATACAGATATGCCGACGGTTTGGTTGTATTTATTAATGACGAAAAATAATACTTTCGTTAATTCTGTCAATTAAGGATGTTTGTTCTACATTACATCAGTAATTTATTTAAACTATATATATTATTTATTAGTAATTGTGCAATAATTAGACAGGAAGTTGCTAGTTAATTATCGATCATTTAAATTAAGTAGGCCTAAAGATAAATAAGGATGTCAGCTAGATGTAGGCAATGCTAACACACACACACACACACACACACACACACACACACACACACACACACACACACACACCTCTAACTATTCCCGTCTCTAACTTGCGCTCTCTCCCTCACTCTTTCTTTCAGACTAATTCTTACTCACTACGTTATTATTTCGTAAAAGTATGTTACTTTCAGTTTAAGGTAATGGAAAAAACATTGCCATTGTATAGCCTTTAACAGAAAGCCCCAGTTCATTTTTACTCTCGTTTTCGTATATATCTTAAATGAGTATCATTGAAAATATAATAAATCTATATAATATGTATCAATGGTAGGCCACATTTTTTTGCCTGTTACTTACGTATGTTACTTTCAGTAGGTATACTAGGTAACAGTGTAAAAGAACATTTGTTACATTATACAGTAAATAGCTTTTTTCCTGTACCTTCGGCTCTAAGCTTCATTAAAGTGACACCGACATGTATGATTTTATTTATTCAGTATAAGTGTATACTGACATTACTGGTACACAACACAACCACTCAGACTGACTAATATTATCAAAACAGTATATAGTGTATTGCTATATCACAGATTTTTGTTAACCTTTCCTTCGTGTACGTTTTTCTTATCCAAAGCAGCAGGAGCGGGAGCACCGCTACATTTCGTATCAAGTAGCGAAACCAGCAACGCCACTACTTTTTCGGGCTAGTAACGGGAATGGGAGCGCCGCTACTTTTTATTAGTAGCGTTCCCAGCACTGCTGATGAGGATATTTGCTTTGAAGATGTTCTGACTTTCCTTCCTCAAAGAATGGGATATTTTACAGTCAGACTCCCTCTCTTCCTTCTCTCTCTCTCTCTCTCTCTCTCTCTCTCTCTCTCTCTCTCTCTCATCTTTTGTCTGCCTGTCTTGAACCTTTGTGGGAACGACCTTGCTTCACCTTACGTCTCAGAGTAACTCCTTCTTTCCTTTCCTTCCGTTCTTCCTTAATTCCTTCCTTCCTTTCCTCGACGTCTCTGTCTTTCCTTGTTTCCCCTTCCTCACTTTTTCCCATCCAGTTCCCTTTTCCTCCTCCTAATTCTTTTAACCATTTCCACTCCTTTTCCTTCCTTTCTTTTCACCTCCTTCCATATTCTCCTTCCCAGTTCTTTTCAGCATTTCCTCCCTTCCTTCCATTTTCTCCTTCGCCCCCTCTTTCTCTCCCCTCCTTGCCCGTCCTCGTACCCTCTCCTCTCCTCCCCCTACGACTCCCCCTTCCTCTCCTCCCTCTACCCCTCCCCCTCCTCTCTTCACAGGGGCCAATTTAAATCCCAAATCAAGTTCCTACTAAAGTTCAAACTCAAGTGCCAACTCATGTCCCAACACAAGTACCAAACGCAAGTACCAACTTAAGTCTTAACACAAGTACCAACTCAAGTCATAACTCAAGCGCTTAGTCCCAACTCAAGCGCCAACTTAAGTCTCAACTCAAGTGCCAATGTAAGTTACAACTCAAGTGCCAACTTAAGTCTCAACTCATGAATCAACTTAAGTGCCAACTCAAGTGACAACGTGTCAACTCAAGTACGAACATTAATCCCAAATCAAGTGAAACCTTAAGTGCCAACTCAAGTGCCAACTTGGGGCAAAACTCAAGCGCCAACGTAGGTCCCAACTCAAGTGCCAACCCATGTCTCAACTCAAGCGCCAACCTTAGTCTCAACTCAAGCACCAGCTTAATTACAATTCAAAGGTCAGCATAGTTCCCAACTTAAGTGCCAAGGTAAGCTCCAACTCAAGTGCCAGTGTAAGCTCCAACTCGTGCCAACGTAAGTGCCAACTCAAGAGATAACTTACGTGCCAACTCGTGACAACACAATAGCCAATTCAAGTGACATCATAAGCGTAAACTCAAGGGACAAAATAAGTGCCAACTCAAATGCTAACTCAGGTCCAAACTCAAGCGCCAACTTAGATCCCAGCTCAAGTGACAACTAAAGTCCCAACTCAAGCGGCAAGAAGTCTCATCTCAAGCGCCAACTTAAGTACCAACTCAAGCGCCACATTTAGTCCCAATTAAAGGGCGAACATAGGTCCCAACTCAAGTACCAACTTAAGTTCCATTTCAAGCAGCAGCTTAAGTCCCAACTCAAGTGCAAACTTAAGTCCAAACTTAACTGCCAACGTAAATGCCAAATAAAGTGTTAACGTAAAGGATAAGTGCAAACTTGTATGTCAATTCAAGTGCCAACTTAAGTGCCAACTCAAATGCAAACTGAAGAGAAAACTCAAATGTCAACTTAACTGGAAACGCAAATGCTACCCTAAGTGCAAACGCGAATGCCAACTTAAGTGCAAACGCGAATGCCAACTTAAGTGCAAACGCAAATCCCAACTTAAGTGCAAACTCACGTGGTGACGTAAGTTCCAATTCAAATGTTAACTAAAGCTCCGACTCAAGTGCCAAATTAAGTCCCAAAATAAGTGCCAACTTAAGTCCTATAACAAGTGCCAACTTAAGTCCTAAAACAAGTGCCAACTTAAATCCAACACAAGCGCCAATTTAAATCCCAACTCAAGTACCACCTAATGATCAAACTCAAGTGTCAGTTCGTCCCAACACAGGTACCACTTGGGTCCAGACACAAGTACCAATTTAAGTCCTAACACAAGTACGAGATCAAGTCCTAACTCAAGCGCTAACTTAAGTCCCAACTTAAGCGCCAACTAAGTTCTCAACTCAAGCGCCAACTTAAGTCCCAAGTCAAGCGTAAACTTGTCCCAATCCAAGCACCAACTTTAGTCCCAACTCAAGCACCAACTGAAGTCCCAACTCAAGCACCAACTGAAGTCCCAACTCAAGCACCAACTGAAGTCCCAACTCAAGCACCAACTAAAGTCCCAACTCAAGTGCCAACGTAAGTTACAACTCAAGTGCCAACGCAAGTAACGACTCAAGCACCATCATCAATCTCAAATCACGAGTCAACTCAAGTCCCAACTCATGCGCCAACTTGTGCTGCATCTCAAGCACCAACATTAATCCCAACTCAAGTGAAACCTTAGTGCCAACTTGGGTAAAAACTCAAGCGCCAACGTAGGTCCAAGCTCAAGCGCGAACTTAAGTCCCAACTCAAGCGTTCCAACATAAGTCTCAACTCAATTGCAAACTTAAGCCCCAACCCAAGCGCGACCTTAAGTCCCAAGTCAAGCGCAAACTTAAGTCCCATCTCAAGCGCCAACTTAAGTCCCAGCTCAAGCGCCAACGTAATTCCCAACTCAAGCGCGAACTTTGAATCCTAACTCAAGCGCCAACTTAGGTCCCAAAATAAGCGCCAACTTAAGTCCGAACTCGAGCGCTAACCTAAGTCCCAACTCAAGCGAAAACTTAATTCCCAATTCAAGCGCCAACTTAAGTCCTAACTTAAGAGCCAACCTAAGTCCCAACTCAAGCACCAACTTAAGTCCCAACTCAAGCGACAACCTAAGTCCCAATTCAAGCGCCAACCTAAGTCCCAACTCAAGAGCCAAAGTAGATCCCAACTCAAGCACCAACTTAAGCCCCAACTCAAGCGCCAACTTAAGTCCCAACTCAAGCACCAACTTAAGTCCTAACACAAGCACCAACCTAAGTCCCACCTCAAGCTCCAACTTAGGTCCCAACTCAAGCGTCAACCTAAGTCCCAACTCAAGCGCCAACCTAAGTCTCAACTCAAGTGCCAAAGTAGCTCCGAACTCAAGCACCAACTTAAGTCCCAACTTAAGTCCCAACTGAAGCACCAACTTAAGTCCCAACTGAAGCACCAACTTAAGTCCCAACTCAAGCACCAACTTAAATCCTAACTCAAGTGCGAACTTAAGCCCCAACTCAAGCGCCAACTTAAGTCCCAACTCAAGCGACAACCTAAGTCCCAAGTCAAGCACCAAAGTAGATCCCAACTCAAGCCCCAATTCAAGTGCCAACTTAAGTCCTAACTCAAGCGCCAACTTAAGTCCCAACTCAAGCACCAACTTAAATCCCAACACAAGCACCAACCTAAGTCCCAACTCAAGCGCCAACTTAAGTCCCAACTCAAGCGCCAACTTAAGTCCCAACTCAAGCTCCAACCTATGTCCCAACT
>NW_027644251.1:0-33069 GCF_032717465.1 Coenobita brevimanus
CAAGCCAAACTCAAGTGCCAAAGTAGCTCCCAACTCAAGCGCCAACATAAGTCCCAACTCAAGCGCCAGCTTAAGTCCCAACTCAAGCGCCAGCTTAAGTCCCAACTCAAGCGCCAACTGAAATTCCAACTCAAGCGCCAACTTAAGTCCCAACTCAAGCGCCAATTTAAGTCCCAACTCAAGCGCCAACTTAAATTCCAACTCAAGCGCCAACTTAAGTTTCAACTCAAGCGCCAACTTAAGTTCCAACTCAAGCGCCAACTAAAGTCCCAACTCAGATGCCAACATAGTTCCAACTTGTCCCAATTTAAGTGCCAACTTAAGTGCCTAAAGTGGCACTCAGATGGCACCTATCCGGAAGAGTTCTACTTTAGTTCCACTAAGTTCAAGTTCCACTTAAGTGGTACTTAAGTGGCACTTAAGTGGTACTTAAGTGGTACTTAAGTTACACTTAAGTGCCACTTAAGTTGCACTTAAGTGCAACTTAAGAACCACTTAAGAGGAACTTGAGTGGAACTTCAGTGGCACTTAAGTGGAACTTGAACTTAAGTGGCACTTAAGTAGAAAATTTCCACATAGGTGCAATCTGAGTGCCACTTGAGGCACTTGAAGTTGGCACTTAAATTGGGACAAGTTTGAACTAAGTTCGCACTTGACTTGGGACTTTAGTTGGCGCTTGGGTTGGGACTTAAGTTGGCGCTTGAGTTGGGACTTAAGTTGGCGCTTGAGTTGGGATTTAAGTTGGCGCTTGAGTTGGGACTTAAGTTGGCGCTTGAGTTGGGACTTAAGTTGACGCTTGAATTGGGACTTAAGTTGGCGCTTGAGTTGGGACTTAAGTTGGCGCTTGAGTAGGAACTTAAGTTGGCGCTTAAGTAGGGACTTAAGTTGGCGCTTGAGTTGGGACTTAATTTGGCGCTTGAGTTGGGACTTAAGTTGGCGCCTGAGTTGGGACTTACGTTGGCGCTTGAGTTGAGACGTATTTTAGAGCTTGAGTTGGGACTTAGGTTGGCGCCTGAGTTGGACATAAGTTGGCGCTTGAGTTGGAACTGAAGTTCGCGCTTGAGCTGGGATCTACACTGGTGCTTGAGTTTTGACCTAAGTTGGCACTTAAGGTTTCAATTGAGTTGGGATTAATGTTGATGCTTGAGATGCAGCGTAAGTTGGTGCTTTAGTTGGGACTTGAGTTGACTTGTGAACTGGGACTTAAGTTGGTGCTTGAGTTGTAACTTACGTTGGCACTTGAGTTGGGACTTCAGTTGGTGCTTGAGTTGGGACTTTAGTTGGTGCTTGAGTTGGAACTTAAGTTGGTGCTTGGATTGGGACAACTTGACGCATGAGTTGGGATCTTAGTTGGCACTTGAGTTGGGACTTAAGTTAGCGCTTGAGTTAGGACTTGAGCTCGTACTTGTGTTAGGACTTCAGTTGGCACTTGTGTTTGGGCCCAAGTAGTACCTGTGTTGGGACTTGAGTTGACACTTGAGTTTGAGCTATAGTTGGTACTTGAGTTGGGATTTAAATTGGCGCTTGCGTTGGATTTAAGTTGGCACTTGTTTTAGAACTTAAATTGGCACTTGTCTTAGGATTTAAGTTGGCACTTATTTTGGGACTTAATTTGGCACTTTGGTCGGATCTTAACATTTGAATTGGCACTTACGTCACCACGTGAGTTTGCACTTAAGTTGGCATTTAAGTTGGCATTTGAGTTTTCTCTTAAGTTTGCATTTGAGTTGGCACTTAAGTTGGCACTTGAACTGGCACTCACATTTGCACTTATCATTTACGATAATACTTTATTTGGCACTTAAGTTGGCAGTTAAGTTTGGACTTAAGGTAGCGCTTGAGTTGGAACTTAAGCTGGTGCTTGAATTGGAACTTCAGTTGATGCTTGAGTTGGGACGTAAGCTCGCCCTTTCGTTGGGACTAAAGATGGTGCTTGAACTGGGACTTGAGTTTCCGCTTGAGATGAAACATGATGGAGCTTGAGTTGGGACTTAAGTTGTAACTTAAGCTAAGACCCAAGCTGGCGCATGAGTTTGGACCTGAGTTGACGTTTGAGTTGGCACTTATTTTGTCACTTAAGTTGGCACTTATTTTGTCACTTGAGTTGGCACTTATGTTGTCACTTGACTTGGCACTTGTGTTGTCACTTGAGTTGGCACTTATGTTGTCACTTGAGTTGGGAGATATGTTTGCGCTTGAGTTGCAACATAAGTTGGCGCTTTAGTTGGCACTTAAGTTAGCTCTTGAGTTGGCATTTACGTTGGCACTAGTTGGAGCTTTCGTTGGCACTTACGTTCGCACTTGAGTTGGAGCTAACGTTGGCACTTGAGTTGGGACCTATGTTGACCCGTGAGTTGTGATTAAGCTGGTGCTTGAGTTGGGACTAAGGTTGGCGCTTGAGTTGAGACATGGGTTGGCACTTGAGTTGGGACCTACGTTGGCGCTTGAGTTTTGACCCAAGTTGGCACTTGAGTTGGCACTTAAGGTTTCACTTGAGTTGGGATTAATGTTCGTACCTGAGTTGGCACGTTGTCACTTGAGTTGGCACTTAAGTTGATTCATTAGTTGGGACTTAAGTTGACACTTGAGTTGTAATTTACGTTGGCACTTGAGTTGGGACTTAGGTTGGCGCTTGGGTTGGGACGCTTGAGCTGATACTTAAGTTTCCGCTTGAGTTGGGACTAAGTTAACGCTTGAGTTATGACTTGAGTTGGTACTTGTGTTAAGACTTAAGTTGGTACTTGCGTTTGGTAAATGTGTTGGGACCTGAGGTGGCACTTGAGTTTGAACGTCAGTTCGTACTGGAGTTGGGATTTAAATTGGCCCTTGTGCAGAGAGGATGGGGAAGGGTAGGGGGAGAAGAGGAAGGAGGGAGTCGTAGGGGGAGGAGAGGAGGGGGGGAGAGGGTACGAGGACTGGCAAGGAGGGGAGAATAGGAGGGGGCGAAGGAGATAATGGCAGGAAGGGAGGAAATGCTGAAAAGAACAAGGAGGGAGAAGAGGGAAGGATGTGAAAAGGAAGAAGGAAGGAAAAGGAGCGGAAATGGTGAAAAGAATTAGGAGGAGGAAAAGGGAACTGGATGGGAAAAAGTGAGGAAGGGGAAATAGGGAAAGAAAGAGACGTCGAAGAAAGGAAGGAATTAAGGAAAAAAGGGAAGGAAAGGAAAGAAGGAGTTAGGCTGAGACGTAAAGAGAAGCAAGGTCGTTCCCACAAAGGTTCGAGACAGGCAGACAAAAGATAAGAGAGAGAGAGAGAGAGAGAGAGAGTTATCGTGCTATCGGACAGACGTAAACATGAAGCAAACTAAACATTATAATGCTAACAAAAACAACACTAATTCTACTGTAAATTTGTGTTTATCTGACGGAAGTGGGCCACTGACAGCCTGAATATTATGTTGTGGTTCCATGAAATTTAGTCAGCTTTATTCCTGCTCTAAAAATGAGTCTCCTTGGTTACTATAGCCGCGGCGCGCGACTCTGAGGTTGTTATTATCGTGCCCTGGCAACCTACGATTCAAAAGTGCGTGATTTCGCGTATAATATCAGACGCATGTAATTCGTGTATATGTTCGTGTGGAATATTATTCGTGTATAATAAATTCGTGAACAACAATATGATTCGTGTACAATATGTTCGTGTATAATAATATTCGTGTATAATATGTTCGTGAATAATAATAATCGTGGATAATATATCCGTGCATAATAATAAGATTCGTGTATAATATGTTCGTGTGTAATATTATTCGTGTATAATATATTCGTGCATACTTATATTCGTGTGTCATATTATTCGTGTATAATATATTCGTGCACAATAATGATTCGTGTATAATATGTTCGTGTATAATAATATTCGTGTATAATATATTCGTGCATAATAATATGATTCGTGTATAATAATATTCGTGTATAATATATTCGTGCATATAATATGATTCGTGTATAATATGATACGAAATCGGACGCACTCTCGAATGGTAGGTTGCCAGGGTACGATAATGACAACCTCAGAGTCCTGCTCCGCGACTACAGTCTATTCAGTCCTCTAATCTGACTATAGAGAGAGAGAGAGAGAGGGTAGATGGGGGAGGGAGGAGGGAGACAAGAAAGGACGGAAGCAGAGGTTTAGAGAGAGAGAGAAAGAGAGAGAGAGAGAGAGAGAGATGCTAGATGGGGAAGGGAGGAGGGAGAGAAGAAAGGAGGGAAGCAGGGGTTTAGACTCTTTAGAGAGAGAGAGAGAGAGAGAGAGAGAGAGAGGGTAAGTCCGTTGATGAAATGCGAATATGGATATCCAGCTCAGATTGAAGCAAGGGGAAAACTGCAGACAACTCTGTCTTGTCATCTTCCAGGAGTCAGTCAGGTGCTGTGACCTGAGATGCCAACTTACAATGTCTTGATGACAGGCGAATCAAGCTAAAAAAAAAAAAAAAAAAAAGTAAAATAAAAGGAATAATATGCTATTAAATCTAAATATACAACGAATAACTGGTCCAATATTTTTCGTTTATTTTTAGAGCTTTGTAACAAAAAAAAAAAAAAAAATTGCATCCAAAAACAGGAACCACAGTTCTTATTGACCTGTGAGCACAGCGGGTCACTTATACCCATTGATTGATTGATTGTGTGTGTGTGTGTGTGTGTGTGTGTGTGTGTGTGTGTGTTTGTGCCTCTTGGCCTCAGGCCTTGTCCCTGGCCAGCCTGTATTCCCACAGGTCGTTAAATCAGATGCCTTCGGCCTTTGACAGTGACTTTGGAGTAAAATAGACGATATTCTACATTCGTTTTTCCTGAGACAGACTATAGTAAAACAGCAGTAGTCGTTAATATGTGTGAAAGAGTGATTTTGTTATATGGATACCGATAGTGCATATGGATACCGATATACATGTACTGACGTAGTGAGACGAAGGAAGCACTGTGTCTGTCTGGGTTTTCTTTCTTTTTCTTTCTCTGGTATTCCCCTCATTCCTCTCTCTCTTTCTCTCTCTCTCTCTCTCTGTTTTCTTTCTTTTTGTCCATCTCTGGTCTTCCTCTCTCTCTCTCTCTCTCTCTCTCTCTCTCTCTTTATCGTTTATTTTTGTGTTTTTCTGTTCTCCCATCCCTCATTCTCTGTCTGTCTGTCTGTCTCGGATTTCTTTATTTCTCTGTCTTTGTTCTTTCCCAGCCTCATTTCCTGTCTGTCTGCTTCTCTCTCTCTCTCTCTCTCTCTCTCTCTCTCTCTCTCTGTTTTCTTTCTTTTTCTTCCTCTCTCTGGTCTTCCCCTTCCCCCCCCCCTCTCTCTCTCTCTCTCTCTCTCTCATAAGCTATCACCTTACAAGTCTTCCTATTTCACTGATCCGTCCAATGAGCTCTTTCACTCACACAGAAAGCTTACTTTATGTTTCCACTCAGTCCTGCACACGCTCACTCTCACAACCATACCCCTTTGTTTGATTACCTTTTTCTATATTTCTCTGTGTTTCCATCTGTCCTGCTGTCTTCATTGGCTTTATCACATATTCCTTTTGTACACAGTACCTTTATATTATCCTGTTTCTTTTGTGAATGCTGCCTTTGTGTTATATGTCTCTTTCAGTTTTGCCTTTGCATTCTTCCATGTCTGTTTGCCTGTAATGTCTTTGCATTAACACGATTTTTTTAATGGTAATAAACTGCTTTTTCTCTTCCAGTGCCCGGTACCTACAACATAACCACCATGCCTCACACAGACACAGCCCAGCACCGCAACGGGAATGTCATGTACAGTCGGGTACCGTCCCCTCAAGACCAGCTAGGCTACGGGTACCAGATCTACGATTCATTGCAAATTTTACAAGCGACGCAGCCACAGTGTTCTCCGTCCGAATCGGTGATTTCTACTGTTTCCAGTATAGATTCGAATCATGAGCCCATCTTTCCGTCATGCAGTTTTTCAGAGGAACATTCACAGAACCAAACACAAAATACATCCCCTGCTCACCATTCTTCCCAAGCACATAATTTTTTGCGTCCACAAGATTTGCACCATCTTCCTGATGCTCAGCCTTACGCCGAAAGCTCAATTGTTCCCCCTTATATACCACATGGAGTTTCCAGTTATGTTCCCATAAATCATCACCAGTCGCCTTCAACCACAAGCCACGCCAGTATACCTCCTCTTCATCTGCCTCCCATCTCTGCATTTGCCTCAAGTCATCCTCACTATCAAAACCATGGTGGATCATACGAAATAGGTATCTCGCCACTGAATCGAAGTGATAATGGTCGTTGTCTCAAGCCATCTGACACCTCAGCTACCGTTGGCCCAATACGCAACAGATTCTGGGCGCCCCATCGTCAGGCTACATGCCCCGAGTGCCAAGCAACATACCCATCCTCGGGGCATTTACAACGGCATTTGGAAACTCATGGTTCAGGCCGCCGCTACAAGTGTGATTATTGTACCTCTGCGTACAGTCGCCGCGGACGACTTAACAAGCACTTAGAAACGGCCCATGGTATCAAGACGACAATCCGTCAATCAGCGGTAACCCCCTAACCCACTACTCCGAGGCAGTAACAACCCTCAACTATTTTCAGACACCCAACCATGGGAGGCTAATAATACCTCCCCAAACCACGGTAACAGTCAGTCGCCTAAGGATGATAGCAACTCAGCCGAGGCACTGACTCCTCACCACACAGCGATAACCTATTACCTGATGCTAAGTAGTGAGTTTCTGAGTTAAAGTTGGCTGTCGGAAAGTTGACGTGTATCGTGTTTCCTACGGTGCTTATTGTTGTTAACAGTTATTGACTTCTGAATTTTTAGTCTATCATGCTTTATCCAATTGAAATCTCTAATCTGTTGGTATGAAGTAAGTTTCTGAGTCTGCATAAAGCTGGCTGTAGGAATGTTGACATGTATTGTGGTACTTAAGATACATACTTTTGTTCACAGTGTTTTGATTCATCTTAATATGTCTATCAGGAGTCAGTCATTCCCTGCGGTTTTACGTAGGCAAGGTGCTTAACTCCCGCAGACATCAGCAACGCCTGATTTCACGGCCTTCAAAGTTCCGTATCAATCCAGAACTTTTGAATTTGCTATTTTATTACTTTTATAGGAGCTGCCTGGCATGGGCTAAGTTATTATTGTAGTTGTCTCCATTTATGTATGTTCGTAAATTATATTGAAATAACTCACTGATTTTCGTCACAAAGTTTTGCTTAGATACGAATAAACTCGTACAGTAGTTTGGCGTTACTAAGTAATATCAAATGAACACTATTAGTATGATATCACTTATGCTTAGTGCTGGCCATGGATAGTTTGCTATTTGTTTGTTGTAATGTGTACTTCATTTCCAGTACTTTTAGGAACATTACGTGACAGCATATTTATGTAATCTGAAGCATTAGTGCACTGAAAGCATGACAGTGTTAGCAAAAGGAACATACATGTAAAAAAAATTACAGTAAATTTAGCTTATGTTAACGTATATTTTAAGGTCACTCACCAAATCTTGATACCAAGATATATAACAGGTGACTTGGCAGTGCTGCCAGCAGTATGTTTATTGTATACAATACCTCAGTAAAAGAAGTAATGAAACATCTGTTTTTCATTTTTCACAAATTTACTTAAGAGTCTTACGTTTCTCACTTGCCTAGGTCGTCAGCATACATACAAGTATGCATAAAATACATACAGAAACACAGACAGACAAACAGACATAAGTACATACACATATTTATACGTTCATACACAATGCACGTGGAAATATCTAACTTAATGATAAGGTGTTGTCGTGGGTCCGTCAAATCTAACGGAAATTAGGATGATCAGGTTAAGTTCATGCGGGATGGTCTGAGGTGAAATGTTGGTATTAACTCCTTCGCTACGGTGACGTTTGCCTTATTCTGTTCTTCCTGCCTCTAGGAACTTTTATTCAGCCTATGAAGGAACTCTTCTGATGGGGTTAGTAAGGGCTACATGTAACTTCTTTCGTTCGAGACAACAATCCTTGAATAAAAAGAAAAAAAAAAAACACGTTTGAAAATAAGAACAGTAAAACAAAATACGTTATCTGACTGAAGGAGTTTTGTCTATCTATCTATCTATTGCCAGACGCCTTAATCCCTTATACGGGGTGGCCACAAACAAATCTCCTCCACGTCACCTTGTCCCCCGCCATTTCACTGTTCTGCTCCCAATTCACTCCCACTTCCCTCATATACCTCTCCACTCCATCCCTAAAATCTCATCCTTGGCCTTTTCCTCCCTCTCTCCCCCTCCACCGCACTCACATACATTCTCCTCGTCAGTCTCTCGCTCTCCATCCTCTCCTGACGGAGTTAATAGAGTATAATACGAGATATTATATTCAGATGATATAGGAATAATATAAAAACACTAGATGGAGAACAAGAAGGTTCCTTCCACCCACCAAAACATTCCACAGAAGCTACAGGAAAAGGTGAGAAAAGGCACCAAGTAAATGAGGAAACTAACATGGAGATTTTATAGAAGGTGCGAAAGGAAAGCACAAACTCCCATGATGTCACCAGGAAAATAATCATAGTAATTTTGTCTCTTGTATATTCTTGAATGGGATGGCTTTTAGGCCCATCCCTTTCCAGTCATATGCATGTCGTATGAATGATTAAACTGATACGTCATGCTAATACTTGCTGTAGTGAAGCACTATCATCCCTTACGAGATTGAGGCGTCTGGCAATAGATAGATAGATAGACAGTAGCTGCAGCAGAACACTAGAGTTGCTCCAGCCATGAGAGGGGTCATGGTGCTATGGTGGTACCAATCTTAAGTGGCGGTTTGGGTGGGGCACGAACCTCTGTACAGTGTTGCCACGTGTTCCATACCTGCTATGTGAACGGTTCTGATATATGTAATAGGCATCACAATAAGATAAAACACATAAGAATATAATGGCAAGGTGTGTATTATAATATATGAAAGAACAGTAAACTGATTATGCGTAAAATATTTATACGGCAATACAGAAACGTGGCATAATTATTTTACAGTGTTGCTTAAAAAAGTAGTCACTTTTATTGGCTGTTACCGTATTTCTGGGGTTGGTAATAATGTCACAATTCTGATTATAAGATAATGTGCAGGAATATAAGCAAAAATATGCCAGTTTCTTAGTAAAAAATATATACATTAAACCCTCGTGAGCGGCCACACTCACGCACCCAGTCCGACCTGGTCATCTGTGAGGGATAGAGGAATAGGCCTGTTTGGGGACACCTCTTAAAAAAACGCGCCAAGACTTTAATCTCCTGGGTGGTGTGGAAATAGTCAAATTTACGATATGTACATTATAACGTAAATGAAAATAACCAAAATGTATCCTAAAATACCACAGACGAGAGAGAGAGAGGGAGGGGCAGACCAGGGTCAGTGTTGAGTGCAGCTTAGTGAGAGATGAAGGAAGGGAGGGAAGGAAGGAGGGAGAGAGTGACTGAATGAAAACAAATCATGTCGCCACAATAGTGAGGTCATCTGGCGCCATATGTAAAACAATAATATTTTAAAACATAATTAGATATAATAAAAACAAAATAAAGAAATGAAAGCACAAGTTTATAAGTCACTCATAAAAGAAACAAAATTCCCAAGGGTGACGCACATCTCCCCAAGGAGAGAGAGAGAGAGAGAGAGAGAGAGAGAGAGAGAGAGAGAGAGAGAGAGAGAGAGAGAGAGAGAGAGAAGGCAGGCAAGGGGCAGTGTTGAGTGCATTGTCAAGCTGAGGGAAAGATGAAGGGAGGGAAGGAAGGAGGGCGAGAATGATTGAATGAAAAGGCGCCGTAACACCGAGGTCATCTGGGGTCATATGTAAAACAATAATATAATAAAAAACAAAATAAAGAAATGAAAGCACAAGTTTAGAAGACATAAAAGAAACAGAATTCCCTAGGGTGATGCACATCCCCCGAGGAGAGAGAGAGAGAGAGAGAGAGAGAGAGAGAGAGAGAGAGAGAGAGGTATCGCGAGTATGGAAAACGTGGCAACACTGTACAGAGGTTCGTGCCCCACCCAAACCGCCACTTTAGAATGGTACGACCATAGTATGAAGAGTCCCACGATAGAATGACTCATTCTTACCAGATTTAAACCGTCTGGCATTAGGTGGAGTGGAATACTATAGTTCCATTGACACTGATTGGATTAATAGCATCATTATAAACGAGTACACAGTCTTTCGTGAATCATTATCCACCAGATAAAGTGTTCTTGAACTATGAAGAATATAACACTTGAGAAGCAGCGGCAATAATAAGTTTTTCATCGTAATATAATTCTGCACGATGACAAGCATTTATACACTTCTCTCTATATAACAACATAGAACATATGAAGAGGGGATAACTGCAGTAGGTCGGTTGGCCCATGCCAGGCAGCTCCTAAAAGGGTAACTCAAATAGTAGAATGAGATAAGGATAGCAAAGAAGCTCTCCCCCGCCCTATCAACCCTCCAGCCGAAGCCGGCAAGAAAAAGTTAGAAAAAAAATAACGCAGCATAGAAAAACTGGCGTGGACATTTTATTGGAAAGTATGAAAGCAGAAAAAGAGACTATCATAGTGTAACCTATTTTTTCTCTTGGAATACTAATATATTGTATTGAAGCTCTGTATCTCTCCTTTAAGGTATGGTGTTAAACGAACCATAAAAAAAAATTATCCGGCATTTTTATGGTTTACATGAACATAAGACACAGACGAAAAGTGACATAAGACAGGAGTACCCACACAGTTCTTTGCCTGGATACAAATGAAAGAGGGATACACTCAGCCACGTGAGTGACGAGCGTGACGGTTTGATTTCCTCCATCTCCCTAGGGACCTGCACATCGAACGACCTGTGTTACTTGGCCTTGGATAGGAAGCTCAGGTCGGGAGAAAGTGGAGTCAGGTGAGAATTGGTCAAGTGAAGCGATTATGGCAAGGATTAATCGCGGTGAGAGAGAGAGAGAGAGAGAGAGAGAGAGAGAGAGAGAGAGAGAGAGAGAGAGAGAGAGAGAAAACATAAGAAGAGAGGATAACTGCAGTAGGCCGGTTGGCCCATGCTAAGCAGCTCCTAGAAGAGTAACTGAACTACTAGAATGAGATAAGGATAGCAAAGAAGAAGGCTCTCCCCCGCCCTCCAAACCCTCCAGCCGAAGCCGGCAGGAAAAAGACAGAAAGAACACCACGCAGTATAGAAAAACTGGCGTGGACATTTTACAGGAAAGTGTGAAAGGAGAATAGAGACTATCATAGTGTACCCTGAAAAGGAAAAATTATGAATTAGTATTGGTTATAAGATTTTCTTTTTTCTATATCCACCCCTTATTTGTCTTATGATTATCTAGCCTATGCCTGAAACTCTCAATGGAAGAGGCAGCAACTACTTTACTAGGTAGCTTATTCCATTCGTCTACTACTCTATTACCAAACCAATTTCTACCTATGTCCTTATTGAAACGGAATTTTTCTAGTCTGAAACCATTATTTCTAGTTCTATCCTGTATGCTCACTTTAAGTACCTTGCTAATATCTCCCTTTTTTATACCCTTCATCCACTTAAACACCTCAATTAAGTCTCCCCTTACTCTACGCCTCTCTAGCGAATGCAGACTTAGTCATTTCAGTCTGTCTTCATATGACAGGTTCCGGACGTCATGTATCATTTTAGTCATTCTTCTCTGTACATCCAACGAATTAATATCCATTCTATAGTAAGGACACCAAAATTGTACTGCGTAGTCTAAATGTGGCCATACTAATGCTAGATAAAGCTTCAGTATTACTTTTGATGATCTATTGCTCACGCTTCTCGAAATAAATCCTAGGACCCTATTTGCTTTATTTCTCGCATTAATACACTGTTGCCTTGGTTTAAGGTCGTTAGTAACCATAACTCATAGATCCCTTTCGCATTCCGATTTGTTAATTTCTTTGTTATCTAAGCTGTATTTAGTGTCTCCAATGGTCTTGCCTACGTTAAGTACTTTACATTTTTCAACGTTAGATTCCATTTGCCAAGTTTTAGACCATTTGGACAATATATCGAGGTCTTTTTGTAAGTCATGGCAATCGTCATTCGAGTTAATGATACGCCCTATTTTTGTATCGTCGGCAAATTTGCTGATGCTGCTATTGACTCCTAAGTCTAGATCATTTATATATATAATAAATAATAAGGGACCGAGTACTGAACCCTGTGATACACCGCTAGTTACTAATCCCCAATCCGACTTACTTCCATTTATTAATACTCTCTGCTTTCGTCCTTTCAGCCAGGATTCTATCCATTTTAAGATATCGCCGTCTATACCGTGTGCTCGAACCTTTCTAACTAACCTTTCGTGAGAGAGAAAGAGAGAGAGAGAGAGAGAGAGGGTTGTGGTAGACCAATGACAGACAGAAAATGAAAGAAAACAGAGAGAGAGAGAGAGAGAGAGAGAGAGAGAGAAGGAGGGGGAATCCTCTCCACTGGCCTCAATCATTAACACCCATGGTATGTATTTTCCCTCTAACCCTTCTCCAGATAGCTTTTCCCTTTACTGATCCCATAACAGTGCACCAACCTATAATTATAATTAATCATGCAATTACTAACAACACTGTGTGCTTTCTTTCTCTCCTCTCTGTCCCACTGCACATAGTTTTCTCACTCCCTAACCCAGATGCCTGACTCCTTTCACTCTCGTCTGTCTGTCTGTCTGTCTGTCTGTCTGTCTCTCTCTCTCTCTCTCTCTCTCTCTCTCTCCCTCATGTTTCAGCCAGTCCATTTTTTCCTTTCGCATTTTACTGTAATATGCTCACGTCAGTTTTTCAGTAATGCATTTTCGTCCTTCTGATATTTTTTCGTCTGCCGGCATTGGCTATAGCTCCTTTTTGGGCGAGGGAGAGCCATCTTCTTTGCTATCTTTCTATCTTATTCCAATTGTTTGGTCACTCTTGTAAGAGGTACTAGCATCGGGTCAAATGGCCGACTGCCCTAATCCTCTCTTAGTATGTTTCTATTTTCCCTTTATAACATCATGACATGAGAGAACTGACTTGACGGCAGTAGCTGGTAGTGACATGACGGCATTAAGATGACATATCACACCACTGATATGACGCAGAATGACAACTGCAATTACGTGACGTATCAAGATATGAAGGCAATGGTATAACATAACATGATAGAACTAATTGGGTTCACTGTCAGCACCAATTGATCAATTTCCGTGCTCCAGATGGATCCGTCTCGGGCGCAGCGAGATCGAGTGATGGCACAGATCCATCGTTAGTGTAATTAGGGACGACAGCTGACGTATATGGAAATGTTCCTGACTCGTCTGGTTCCCTTTCATATATTGATGTCCCCTATATTAGGTTGTGCCTCGACTTACAGTCACCAGGTGATGAGTGCAGGTGTGTCATGTAGAAAGGCATTACATATCTGTAGTCGATGGTGTTCTGTTAGTCGAGGTATTTTTACCATTAGTGTAGGTCTAGCTATTTGTCTCTGTAGGATTTAGTATAGGTTAGCGATTTGTCTGTTAGGTGATTAGTTTTAGGGTCTTTAGATTAGTTTTCATTTATAATATAAGGTATAAAAAATAAAAAACCAAGAAAAAATTAAAAAAATAAAAATTCCAAAAAAAATAAATAAGATTAAAATTATTATATATATATGTACGTTTGCATGAAAGTGTGTCTGTATGTATGGATGGAAGTGTGTGTGTGTGTGTGTGTGTGTGTGTGTGTATGTATGTATATATATAAATGTTTGTATATATATGTATATATGTTTAAATGTATATATGTTTAAATGTATATATATATATATATATATATATATATATATATATATATATATATATATATATATATATATACACGGCCTTAATAACCAGGGCTTAGGCCCCAATGGTTGATAGGCCGGAAAAAAAAAAAAAAAAATCGTTAGTGCATGACACTTGCATTCAAAATGTTTGCAGATATACCCCGACACAGTGAAGGGAGTGGACGGCAGGGCTGGGGGTGGGTTGGAGGACATGTGATGAAGGTGAGGTGTAAGGGTGTTGACGTGACGGGGAAGGTGGGATGAGGGATTTACGGAAAGGGGGAGGGTGATCTCCCACAACACGTGCTCGCTTCGTTTCGCTTCGCTTCACTCACTCACTCTCTCTCTCTCTCACACACACACACACACACACACACACACACACACACACACACACACACACAAAGCCAAGAAACTCAACCATTTCCTTTCACTCAGTTTAGCCCTACATTCCTGCTAATGTCATACGTAGCTATTTCATTCTTGCTGCTGCTATTTTATTCAGCTTTAAAGAACACCGTGGAAAGAAAGGAGTCTTCCGGGTTCTATACGACCCCTTCAGTTAAAAAAAAAAAAAAAAAACACTAACCCTAAAAATAAACGTCTTAAGATAGCAATAGTAAACTGTAAATGACGTTATCTTAGTGAATGAGTCAAGGCCCCTCCGCAAACACAGTACAGACAAGTCATCGTCCCAGATAAAACAACGAAAACAAAAATGATAAAATCCCATTCTAATTACGCCGCCAACAACAACACTGCCGCCAACAAATACAACCATTTGTTTTCAGCCGCTTTAATTACAGGGGCGCGAGATCAAAACATCACGAGAAATTGAGGGTCGTAATGGGACTGTTATTGTCTAATCACCTAAAATATGACAGTTTTCTCTCTCTCTCTCTCTCTCTCTCTCTCTCTCTCTCTTTTCTTTCGTGATTACGTAAAGCGAGACACTGTATTATTCTCACTGCCTTTATCATTTACTTTAGGAATCCTACTGTCATACGATAGAGCATTAAGAAAATAGGATAAATAAGTGAGGCTAGTTGAGTTATACCTGGCATCTCCTGTCCAAGGGTATGACTACACTACGAGAAAAAGAATAGCAAAGAAGAAGCCTGCCCCCCTTCCCCCCTAGCCTACCAAACTTTCCAGCCTGAGTTGGCAGAAAAAAAAAAAAAAAAAAACACGCGGCACATAACACCAATTGTAGAAAATTTGTAGGAAGGGACAGAAGGAAAGCATACTACCATACTACTTACATATTCACTTTCTAGACGCGAGATAAGCCTTGCCCACTAAAGTCTCATTAACAAATCACAGGTACAGTAATGCATATTTCAAC
Source organism: Coenobita brevimanus (assembly GCF_032717465.1). Lineage (NCBI taxonomy): Eukaryota > Metazoa > Arthropoda > Malacostraca > Decapoda > Coenobitidae > Coenobita > Coenobita brevimanus. Next base: position 15,160 of record NW_027644251.1, read on the forward strand.
AGAAAATTTTTGGGTGAGCAGCATATTACACAGTTTTGGTTGCACATGTTGATAAGCTTTCCTCGTATTCAGTGTTTTTAATCAGTGCTGGTATAATTCATGGCGACTATAACATTTACATACTGAAAAGAGATTGGAAGTTCATATTTACAGTGAAGTGAATAGCGTTAGGCTTGTTATGCTATTATCGGTTAGATCTCATTGTTAATATGGTGCTTATTGCACAAAATTAACCCAACAATAACGTCCTGGAGCTGGGTTTACTATTTCTGTGATACGGTGCATAATAAATTTGTTGACCTCATTCGCTTGGTTGGGTCACTCATATATATATATATATATAGAGAGAGAGAGAGAGAGAGAGAGAGAGAGAGAGAGATACCGGTATATTATATATAAATCGATATATTCATAATATAAATGATACATAATCATATATACGAGTATATATATATATGGCTGAGATTGTGGCGGATGGAAGGGTGCAAGGAATAAATGTGTTGGGAGAGCTGAATGATTCTTTGATCACGAAGGAGGAAGTGGAGAAGGCAGTAAAGGAGATGAAAACAGGGAAAGCTGCAGGTATGGATGGGTGTGCTGTGGAATGCCTGAAGGGTGGTGGAGTGACTATTGTTGACTGGTTAGTAAGATTGTTGAATGTGTGCTTTGAGAAAGGTATGGTGCCAATTGACTGGGCAAGTGCTTGTGTGGTCCCGTTGTATAAAGGCAAGGGTGATAAGTATGAATGTACTAGCTTTAGGGGTATAAGTCTGTTGAGTGTTGTAGGTAAGGTGTATGGTAGAGTGTTAATTATGAGAGGGAGTGATTAGTGATGAGCAGTGTGGCTTTAGGAGAGGGAGGGGATGCGTTGATCAGGTGTTTGCTGTGAGACAAGTGTGTGAAAAGTATTTAGCGAAAGGCAAGGATGTGTTTTGGGCATTTATGGATTTAGAGAAAGCGTATGATAGAATTGATAGGCTTTGTGGACTGTTTTAAGATTGTATGGACTTGATGGTAGGTTACTAAAAGGGGTGAAAAGTTTTTATGTAAATAGTAGAGCGTGTGTAAGAGTGGGAAATGCTGTGAGTGATTGGTTTCCCGTGAGAGTGGGGCTGCGACAGGGATGTGTGATGTCGCCTTGGTTGTTTAATATTTACATGGATGGTGTTGTAAGGGAGGTGACTGCAAGAGTTTTAGGTGGTCGGAGTCTGGTAAATGTTGATGGAGGAGAGTGGAATCTGAAGCAGCTGCTGTTTGCAGATGATACTGCACTGGTGACTGATTCAGAGGAGAGATTGAGACAGTTGGTAGAGGAGTTTGGAAGGGTGTGTGAAAGGAGGAAATTGAAAGTAAATGAGAATAAGAGTAAAGTGATGAAGTGTACGAGGTTGATAGATGGTAGGGGATGAATATAGTTTTGAATGGTGAGTTGCTTGAGGAGGTAGATTGTTTTAAATATCTAGGGTCACATGTTGCTGTGGATGGAAGAATAGATGCAGAAGTGAAGTTTAGAATAAATGAAGTAGGAAAGGTGCTGGGAGGAATGAAAAAAGTGTTTAAATGTTGTTCGCTTAGAATGGATGTAAAGAGAAGGCTGTATGAGGGTGTTGTGGTACCGACTGCATTATATGGGGCTGAAACATGGAATATGGGTGTAGCAGAGAGGAAAAGTTTGAATGTAATGGAGATGAGATGTCTGAGGAGTATGTGTGGAGTGACGTGTATGGATCGGGTGCGAAATGATGAAGTGCGAAGGAGAACTGGAGTTGTTTGGGAGATGGCTGGTAGAGTTGAGCAGAGGGTGTTGCAATGGTTTGGGCATATGGAGAGAATGGATAATGAGCGATTGGTGAAAAAGATAACTAGATCTGATGTGAGAGGTGTAAGGCTGAGAGGAAGACCACGAATAGGATGGATGGACAGTGTGAAGAGAGCGCTGGATGCGAGAGGGATGTCTGTTGAGCAAGGAAGAGTGGCTGTGCGTGACAGAAATAAATGGAGAGAAATAGTGAATGAATAAGTGATGACGCAGCCCTGAGGGGATATTCTCCCGCATTTGGTCTGACCAGCTAGTCAGGTCAGGTGCAGGTAAGGGGATGGGTCTGTTATGATGTGGCAGGGGTAAACCAGTTCTGCTGTCGGGCCCTGCTGCGGATGTCACTGATTGCATTGCCCAGTTGACCCTTGTGCAGTGTGGTGCGGTGAGGATCTGTCCGTTCTTCCCTTTGGGGCTAAGATGCGAATGAATGTGTTTGAATGGATGAGTAAATGGAGAGTGAGTCGTCCTGTCTCGGCTACCTCCCTTTCCTTGGGGGAAGCAGCCTAGGTATATATATATATTCTCTCTCTCTCTCTCTCTCTCTCTCTCTCTCTCTCTCTCTCTCTCTCTCTATTTATATATATATACACCACTGCAATAAACATAACCGCACGCTGGCAAGGAAATTCACAAGTACCGCACATATAAACACACAAAGGCATGCGTCCACACTGAAATACGACCACATAAAAGCAGAAAAAAAACACAAAACATCATATATATATATATATATATATATATATATATATATATATATATATATATAAACACACAAACACACACGCAAATAAACAAAAACATGCATTCACATTAATGCCCACACATAAGTGCACTAATTAACGTACATACGAACACTGAGACATATGCACACATAAATACGAACATAAATGCAGAAATAAACACACACACACACACACACACACACACACACACACACACTAATAGCCAACATTTTTCTCGCATTTCAAAACAATGATCCTTTTTTTTTTTTTTTTTTTTTCAGGATATTTTATGAAGCTAATGGTAAGTGTCGGCACGCCCGGCTGGTTCCATTGTCTTAGCTAACGAGAGGAGATGAGCAAGGAGGAAAGGTGAGGGATGGAGGGACTGATGTGGAAGGGAAAGAGTGAAAGAGAGAAGCTGAGGAAATGAAGGAATGGGATAAGGTAATGGGAGGAGATGAGGAAGGAAAGAGGGAAGGAAAGAGGGGAAGGGAGGAAAGAAGGTGGACGACGGGAGGAATGTGAAAAGAAAAGAAGGAAGGTGAAGAAAGAAAGTAGGGGAGACGGGGAAAGAAGAAATTAGGGAAGCAAGGAGTAAATGAGGAAGTTAGATGTATGAGGAAGATCAAACTATAGACAAAAGGTGGAGGAAACAACATTACTTCCATATCGTGAGTAGGACACCTCGACAAAGGAAATGAGCATGGGGAATCAGAGGAAGCTATCAAGGTTTGAGGATAATCGTAAACAATTTCGTAATACCCATTTCCGTATCCGACCCCATACTGTTCGCTAACGCTTTATTAAGCCTTGGTAGTTGCCAGTGACTGTTTTCTCGAGTGTAAGAACCAGAAGCATTTTGGTAAGTAAGGAACACACACTTTTACTTCTAACATGACTTTTTTATTTTGTACTGTACCATTCTACGTATTTGTTAAGTGACGATATACTGTATAAGGTAATTTGTTACATATTATTACAATGCCATTAAATAAAAAAATGTACGGCTTCATCTTACTGGAAGTTCTTTCCTTTTTTATATGTTTACCTCTTGGTTTATTCGACCGTCTGTTGTATCGTATTTATGAAGTTTGACATCAACGTTCCCTATATAAATGGTATATACAAGGATTAAATTACCCAGGTGTCTGCACTCTGATAAGTGAACAAATTTTGTGTGTCCAGATGTTCGTTCTATGATTTGTTGTTCAATCAGGGTATCATTTTGTCACCCTTGACTGTACCCTAAGCTTTTCGGTATGCTATATGTTGACAAAAACTGAAAATAGTACTGGAAGTAGGTGCATAATAATGAATTTTGAAGGGTGAAGATAGCATTCCCTTATTTAAAATCGAACGGTCTGCCTATGAATCCAAAGAATTAAGCTCTCGTTTTATCTCTCTGTATTGCTGAGTTGGTTTTAAGTAAGTATCATGTTTATTCATTATTCTTATCCTAGTTTATATTTTCATAATGTGCTTTATTCACAGCGTAATTAACTTGGTATTTCCCAAACTTAATAACATTGTGTTTATCGGTACTGTCTAATTGTCACTTTTGAACATAAATATATATTTCATCACGATCTCAGTATTTTGTCTTTGTATGGGTGTATCCTCTCTAATTTTGTATTATGAGCAAATTTCGATATTTTACAGTACAAGCCTTTGGTCGTTATTATTGTAAAGAAGTAAGAGATTAGAAGGAAAGTGATATGAGAGAGCGAAAACAAGAGAGTTGATACCCTCAGCCACAGAACATTCTTTCTAACACGAAACTACTCGCATTTTTTCTAGTTCCAAACTATTTTTATTCCTATTCCGGAGATGCATTCTAAACTGGATTGGTTATTGCCAACTTTATCCTCATTACTATGCGAGAAACCTTTAAAATTTTATAAACTAGTCTGATGTTAGCCGGAACATTATAAAAAAAAAATCCTGCTTCAGCTGATGCGATTATCCTGATATTTGTTTTAGTGTCTTAGATTTCTTGTGCTGAGGAAATTAATTAAAAGTTGACTTTAACCCCTCTAGTTTGAAAAGTCTCTCCATTGTCTAAGAAAATTGTCTGCTGGTAGCAATAGCAGACGTCATCGAAATGAAGTTGTTAAGGAAGGAACGGTATATGAAAGACGTCTTGCTTATGTAAATTCTTGGTAAATTCAGACATTATTACTATTATTTATTTATTTTTTTTTTTTTGATACGAAAAAACTCTGTTTATGTCGGAGTTAATGAAAGCTAAATGAACCCCTCCAGCCAGAAGCATCCCGCTTCTGATGAACAAAGTCTGTCGGAGAAGGCAAGAATAAATTATGCATGACGTCCTCAGGCTTAGGGAATTAATGAAAGAAGATGAAAGAAGCGATAAGGAAGGAGAGGAGAAAAACGGTAAGAAAAGGGGGAACTGAGAAGGAAAGGAGGGACAGGAAAGGGGAGGAGAGAATAGTAAGGAAATGAGCGGGTCGGGGGCACAGTGGAGGGAATAAGGAAAATCGTGAGAAAGGAGAAGAGACGAGAATGGGGGAAAGAAAATGCAAACGTGATGGGAAAGTTAGAAACAGAGCAGGAGAAGGAAGTAAGAAATGGGGTGGACGAATGAAGAAAAAAGGAAAAAAATGAGAGGCAAGGAGAAAGAGGGGGAAGAGTGAATTTGGAGGGAAGAAGGAAAAGAAGGGAGGAGGGAAGAGTAGGCACAGGTTAGGGGAAGGTGACGGGAAAGTAAGAGGAGGAAAAAGGGAGGAGAGGAGAAAAGATCAGCGAAGGGGTATAAGAAGTGAGGAAAGAGAGAGAGAAAGAGGAGGAAAAAGGAAGATCAGAGAGACAGACACACAGACAAACAAAGACAGTCAGCCAGCCAGACAGACAGACAATACAGACAGGGGGGAAAGGCATGCAGACAGACAGAAAGATGGCCACACAAATAGACAGATAGCGAGGTGAAAGACGGGAGAATCGTGACGAGAAAGAGAACGAAGGATGAGTTGATTGACAGTGAATGGGATGCCATGAATAAGGAAGGATAGAGAAGATAAGAGGGGAATGAAATGAAGGGAAACAGTGCGACTGGTAGTGATTAAAGGGGGAAGGAGAGGCGGGAAGGGGAAGGGGAAAGAGATAGGAGAAGAGGAGAGAGAAAAGACAAAGAGTTAGATGCTGACAGGAGGCAGGAGAGAAACGTGACCGAGAGGGAGAGAGAAAGGTGAGAGTACAAAAGCAGGTGTCCCAGGAGATGAGAGAGAGAGAGAGAGAGAGAGAGAGAGAGAGAGAGAGAGAGAGAGAGAGAGAGAGAGAGAGCTGTGTGGGGGGGGGCGTAGTCATCACTGTAAACTTATCAGGCAAATAGTTCTTAATTTTTTTCAAGCAAGAAAAGAAAGGTGTGTGTGTGTGTGTGTGTGTATGTGTGAAGAAGAGGGAAGAAATGTGAAAGAGAAAACGAGAGTGTGAGAGAGAGAGACAGAGACAGAGACAGAGTAGGGAGATGAGAGGAAGGGAGGAAGGAGGAGAAAGTTTCTGTCTGCAATTTTAGAAAGCTTCTGTCTGCAATTTTGAAAATGCAATGAGCATAAATAGTGAAAGACAGACACTAGTGAGGCAGAGGTAAGCTAGTACCGTATACCTCGTTAAACACGCAGGTTCCTATGACTCACTCTCATTATCAGGATTCCTCCCTGCCACTCGACCTCACTTTTCCTCCAGCTAAGAATATATGGTCCAGTAAACAAGGCATGAGTGAAACACGTGAATGAAGGAGAACTTATCAGGTGAAATGGGCCATGCACTCTCTGACGCATCATTCACACCCACAGAATCCTGAATTTACACCTTACAGACAGTGTTTCCAGATCAAACTGCTCCCAACCTCTCCTTGAATGCAGCAGAAAACAAGCCGAAAAAAAAAGCGCAGAAAGCCCCACCTGCCATTATCAAATCTCCCACCAAATCCTAAATTTAGCATAAGCAATAATTATGAAAAGATATTTTAAACATTGTATCTCTGTATGGGACAAATATGATTCTAGATTGAGATTAAAATCGCAAAAAAAAAAAAAAAAAATCAAATCATTCATTCTTTGAAAAAAAAAAAAAAGTATAATACGTGAAAGTATAACACGTCACTCCACATCATTTAATTATTATTTTACGCAACGTTGGGTCTGGTTAGTACTTACTTGGATGTAAGGTGACCGCCCTGGGAACACCAGATGCTGTTGGCATCCCTACGTGTCAAGTGGGGTTAGTGGAGGATTAGTGCCCCTCCCTGTAAAACAATTAACTCTAAGCTCACTTGGCACACCCCGTCTGGGATACATGGCGTTCTGGCAATGAATGGATGAATGAACGTAAGTCTAGCAGAATCTATAACCAACAGTTGTTTTAGACTACCTTGTTATTTGGCACATAAACTAACCTCTATAAATGTTATCTGGAAGCATGGCTTTCTTTTTACTTCAGATTTCTGGGGTGCAAAATTTCCTCTTGACATCCACTGCGAACCTATTTTAGAAAAGGTGTTTCCTCAGTGCCAAGGGCTGGGTAGATTTTGCAAGAGATTTTTTCGGGTATAAGTTTAGTCTACTCCACCTGAACACACATTCTACCTCTGCCACACCCTGGCTCTGGCATTCTTTCTTGTATTGCCACCATGGTCTCAGTCAGTGAATTTTTTCGGTAAATACTACTACTTCCTTTTCTAGCTTCATTCCCATTGCTTCCAAGGTCCAGCACCGCTGAGGAGGCTGAGAACTCTTAATAAATATGTCATGTATCGGAGATGGGCTTAACTCAGGTAACTAATCCCTTGTCCCCGATCATTAATCCAAGTGCCATTGAGACTTGTCCATACCCCTGCTACAGTCCCACCCTCTGTCCTACGCCACGCTTAGGCCGAAATGGTTTCCACACTAGCCACACAGTCTATATTTTAAGCAGATCTTAGAAGACTACCCCGCCAAAAGAAGAAAAAAGAAAAAAAGAATAACAGTAACCCGCAAACTCTCAACATTTCCCGCTAAACAATTATTTAATATAGTAAATAACCAAATCTGGGACAACTGCTTACATGCCTATTTCCCAAAACATGCATTTTTCTTGGTATTTTTCTTTAGAGACACATTTAACATCATCATCTTTTACCAGTTAGGGACAGTCGCCGGCTATAAAGTTAATAAAAGGGTGGCATGCTGTCATGTGCGCCTACATGCATAATTCATCCAACTAATCCCTCGATCTCATTTTAGTTTCTAAGCCCCCCAAACTGCCATGTCCTCGCTTTCATACACAACCATTTATCGTTCATTCACCTTCATGACCTACTACGCTTCCTCCCACCTCCAAAACTCACTGACATAGAATAAGCTTCTTCACCATTGCCATGCCCTTCATAAAAGTACAGTACCATTTGAACACACTTTACTGGCGATAATGACCTCACTAATTCTTACTTAAAGTTCTCGGTAGCTATAGCTCCGCAACGGCTGAGAATTGTACTCGTGTCGATATAGCTTCAAAATTCGGCCAAGAACAACTTTTTATATTTGACATACTGCTGGCGGGATATTCTGTATCAAAAGTTTAATATCCAGAGAAGTCCGTATATTTCTCTCCTCATGTCATATACTCGTATATTGTGGGGACGGTCTCAGTTGGCTATCTGAGGAGCGAATTTATGTTAGGCTGCGTAATGAAACAAAAAATCAAGCATGCAATCCACGGACGTACAAAGCAGACGCTTTACAAGGCATAAAGAAAGTTCTGGGAAGCAGAAAATGATGCATCTAGACACTTTCAAATAAGCCGTCCCCGCGACACACAAGAATTCGATTTCATAACATATGGACCATCTTGAATTTCGTAGTTTATTTTAAAGACATAAGTGATTAAGTACATTGCAGTATCAAAATTCCAATTCCCCATTATTTCCAAGCAAAAAAAGCTTGAAGTTAACTGAAATGAAAATTATGATTAAATGAAAAACCTGTAGAGGTAAAATTATTTAAATCCCTTTTACTACAATGAAATTTTACTAGCACTTTGTTCTTGCTGATATCAAACAATTTTCATGAGCTTAGTATAACCCTCTGGAGGTGAAATGTTGATGAAGGCTGTACCTAACCCCTATAGTTCAGAAGTGTAACTTGAGCTGAAACAGAACCATCACGAGGTAGCAAAAGCAAACTATTTAATCGAAGTGAGAAGGTTGGCTAGTACAAATAATTATCCAACGAGCTAACGTTTCCACTACTTCGGTAATTGGACGTAATTTTTCATCCCTGGTTTAAATCCATTTCAACAAGTGATTTTTTTTTAAATTCTTGCTACATCCAGACGATATTATTTCTTTTGGAACACTCTTCTAGTGAAAGGGTATGCGAATGCCAAGATTAACCTTCCTCCAGACAGGAATGTTTCTCTAGGGCTTTGTGAAAAACATTACTGCGAGATAGCACGAATTAAGTAAAAATATACGGCCACTGAATTTTTACCAGGGTTAAACATACGATGCAGCACTTCACCACTGACTGTGATGACCTTTCCAACACGCATGGGACGAGATTCGAGGACAAACTCATGATAATTTGTAAGTTGTAGCTTTGACTTATTTTTGAAAAAGAACAAGGGAAAAAAGGTGCAGAGTCTTCCCATTACTCCTGCTAAAGCTACAAATACAATTCTCAGTCACAGATGATAGTCGTTTTCCAGCTGAAGGAAATCGGTGGTGGTAGTGCTGGAGGTTGTTGTTGCTGTAGATGTTTGTTGTTGTTGATGCTGTGTAAGGAAGAGGAACAAGTGAGAGAATGTATTAGTTAATGGGATGAAGAACAGTAGAGGACGGAGACAGAGATGATGAGGAAAGAAATCAGAGAAGTTGTAAAATATAAAAGTCTATAGTATGATGTATATAACCTTAACGCAAAAATCTAATATATTACAGTCTTGTGAAGTAAAGCTCAACGTAATACAGTATCTTATAACGCAAAAAGACCTGTGACGTAAAAGCAAAAAGTCTAAAATAAAGCAAAAAATGCAATTATCAGTCACTTACCTCTCCATCCCCCACCCTCTGTTCATAACATTTACATTCGAATCTGCATTTTGACAACCATTTTCTAGAATTTGTGTTGCAAATTTATCATCAATCCATGATGGGGGCAGCGACTGTAAATATGCAGGACAAAATTTTCGCAAAAATATACCTATAGACAGGTAGAAGAAAGCTTTTGATCAATGTTTATATGGAAGCTAAACGATATATTTTTCCATAGCGTCCGCCCGATGGATATCAGACTTTTCAAATAGCAGTATGGAGAGAGAGAGAGAGAGAGAGAGAGAGAGAGAGAGAGAGAGAGAGAGTGTGTGAGTGTTTGCGTGCGTGCGTGTGTGTGAGTGTTTGCGTGCGTGCGTGTGTGTGTGTGTGTGTGTGTGTGTGTGTGTGTGTGTGTGTGTGTGTGTGTGTGTGTGTGTGTGTGTGTGTAGGGGTGTGATGCGGCTTGTAATAGAGAACAGTATATGAGGCGGGAGGGAAGGACAAGGAGTGTAATGATGGGGGAATGGGAGATGTGTGGGCTACGTGTGTGGGGGAGGGGAAGGGGAGAGCTAACCAAGGGGTGTGGAGAGGGAGTGAGAGAGAGAGAGAGAGAGATTCCACTATGGCGATATTTATTTTCACCATGTATTTTCTTTAAGTTCAACGAGCTTAATTTTAACGTTCTTTGGTCAAATGAGCTCGATCTTAGTGTAAGGGATGATTTAGGACAAGTGTTCATTCAGGCCTTTTCCTTGTGCCATCAATACTACTTGCTTTTCAGGAAGGGCAAACCGTCTCGTGGCTGGCATAAGTCTGTTCATTATTTATCCACAAATGCCAAACGATTTTATTCAGCAACCTGAGGTATAGTGGTATGGATATTCATATTGTCAATTTTAAGTTTCTATATGATCGGGGCAACGCTCTCGTTCCCTATGCCAAGCTCATTTTTTCAGCTGAGAATGAGTGCATAGGAGTCCCAGAGTTTTAAGATGCACGTTGGTCAAATAAATTGGTTGAATTAATATCGTGATGTCACCACTAGATTTAGTCGAAAACATTATACGTCAGACAATAGCAACAAGTAAGTTAACACTACAAATAAAACACACAAAAGGTTACGATGTATGGACGTCACTGTGAACACTATACTAATCTCTTCTTTAATCCGATGAAATTTTGTTTAAATTTGTTTTTGAACCCTCCGGGCCGATTTTTATTCACTTTAATGGAGATTTTTTGTCTTGGAGTGTTTAACAAATGTTATTTATCCTTTCTAGTTTTTAAAGTCTCTCCTAAGCTCCATAAATACATCAAAATCTTCTGGAAGTAGCAAAAATTAATGAATACGTTAACTGACCGATCGGGTTGCAGATGGTGATGACAAAGAAGTATACCAGGACTTTCGTCAGAAGTATTGTATGTCCAACAGTAAAGAGAGGATATGCTGACCACCCAGGCTCCTGTGACTTACTCCCGCTTGAATAAAACAGTCTGGCGTTGGATGGAATAGAGTAATAAAGTTGTCCCGGCCATAAGAGGGTTAACGATAACAGTATGAACACTCTTGGGCTCCTGCTGAATCACCCTATAGCTGATTATAATGGTCTGATGTTGGCCGCAATAAAGTTCTGAAGGACAGCCACAACTAAAAGAAGATTAAGAAGTTGGTAACACAGAGACCATGAAAAACACTTTCGACAAGTATGCCGAAGTGCACGATGACACAGAACTACACTACCACCTTTTTCTTAGCGTAGTGATGATATTAGTACGTAGTTACAGTGGTGGTGTGTGGTAGTGTGGTAAGATGATATACAGGAATGAGTGTTGGGTCGCCAGTACAGCCCGCCCTAATGAACACACCTCAGGAAGCTATATAGTCACCTCGCCTCATATCACCTCAGTCGTTTTTTTATAAGTTTTATTTCTTTATCACCTCACCACATTTCACATCCCGGCCATAAGATTCTGTATTTACACCCGAGCTTACTGTAGAGGCACATGTGCGTGTGTGTGTGTGTGTGTGTGTGTGTGTGTGTGTGTGTGTGTGTGTGTGTGTGTGTGTGTGTGTGTGTTTGCATACAATCAAACGCTCAGCGAACGAGATGGATACATCTTTGTATGGCTGCAAATATTCATCTATTATTGCTCTAACGATGGATGTCCAAAGCGTGTGAGTTTGTTTTTAAAAAACTGACAAATAAGTTCCTCATGAGTGCCGTGAATGGATCTACCTAACATGCAGCGATATCGATCGAGCAGATCCATCGTCAGCGCTGATAGTACATTTCTACTATTTTAATGCTAAAAATTATTTATCAATCTATCTACCTACCTATCTATCTGTCTGTCTTTATATCTATCTGTCTACCTCTGTCTATCTGTTTATCTACTCTATCTATCCATCTATCCATCTCTACTCTCTATCTATATCTATCTATCTATCTTTATATATGAAATACAGGAAATCATTGTTTGGCTTGGTGCTCAGTGCAGAGACCATGAGGCAGCACTACACTGAGTGGATGATGGGCGTCCCTCACCTACCCTAAATATATAATCTTTTCCTGTTACTTCTCACGTTGTCTGTGTCTATCTGTTCCACCACTTCCTACCGTTTCTCTTACTGTTTCAGCTCCAACACCTACTTCTACTTGATATAATTATTCAGTTGCGCATATATCTTCCTTTGCACTACCTACAATTGACTTTATCTTGGCCTAAAATTATTCATCCAGAATGCTGAGACTGTGACTGTAGTTTGTCAGTGGAATGATACTAGTCACGAAGAAGTGCCATGAAAATGTTGCAGAGTCATACCACTTTCTTTTCCTGTTACTGAGCAATGTGATATAAGCCGTATTATAGGTAAGAAAATTCTAGGGCCAAGTTAAAATCAAAGACCCACAATAATATAACTTAATGTACGATAAAGAAAAAATGTATAGAAAGTATTATTCAGGACAGTATCAATACACTCTGCTCTCACCATAAATACAGGTGCATCAGAAAGATGTTCACACTTAAAACTAACATTCACTGGAACAGAACTGACAATACATGAGATACTGACAGACCTACGTTCGTAGCTTTAAAGAAGTCAGTCGGTGTCCACCCTTTTGCAATCATTATTAGCACATTCGTGGACCAGTTCAGCACGTCAACAGGAAAGAAAATGTTAAAAATGTTTTTCATGTTAGTACTAACGTCATATTAAAACACCATGTATAATTTTCTAAACACTTGGAGTTTATTTTTTTCCGCTACATTTCTTGGCATTTCTCCTTCCCTCCTCCCTCCTCCTGTTCATTTATTTATTCCGTCTCTCCTCCTCACCTCTTTCTTTTCCCATTTCTCCTTCTCCTCCTTCCCCTCCTCCTACTTTTCCTTTGCATAGCCTATACCAACCACCCTCCCGTTATCATCACCTTACTCTTTTATACCCAGGATATCCTCCTTCTCCTCCCCCAGATCTTTGGTAATTGCTGGTCCCATGTGGCGTCAGAACAGCTGAAACAGGAATGCACGTACACACACACTCACACTCACCTCCAACACACACAGAAACACCCGAAAGGAAACGCACACGACGCACACAAAGGAAACACATATAGCGCGCGCGCACACACACACACACACACACACACACACACACACACACACACACACACACACACACACACACACACACACACACACACACACACACAGGCATAAGCACACGCACGCACGCACGCGTCTCACCCTGTATCCATTTTACTAATCCATTCCCCACTCACTTCATCCCTGCCGTTCTCATAGTCCAACTTAGTAATAATTGTAGGGGATCTTAACCTGTCAAGGATAGATTAGCGAATCAGACAGCGGATGCAGAGTCAGAGGAATTTTTAGAGGTGGTACAGGATAATTTCCTTTATCAGTATATCAGTGAGCTCCACCAGAGGTAATAATATAGTAGATTTGGTTTTATCCAATAAAGAAAACGTCACCAGCCATATAAGAAGCTGATGGACATGACTTAGTAATTGTGATCATGGAAGAAATTAAGTTCAAATTTATAGTGGGATGTCCGTTCTTCTGAAAACCCCTAGACCGTTCCTAATTTTCGTCTACGAGATTTCGATGGATTAAGAGCTTATTTTAGAACCATATTCCATGGGGGAGATCTAGATATATTAGGGGAATCAGCTCTTGTGGGGAACCCCAGGTCATTCATGAGGGGTGCAGGAAACGGGTGGGAATGTGCGCCAGAGTCACTGTGGAAGCTTCAGGTCATAGACGGAGAGTTAACTCAGGTCCGGTACCAAGCAGCCGTTGGGCCAGCGAGAATCATAATGAGTTATAATAGTACACAGAGGCCGAGATAGATATATCCCCCCAAAACCTTTTAGAGCGAATAATTCTGAACCAAGATGGTTAAACAACAGATTAAAAAAAAAAAAAAAAGATCTCTCATAGGCCAAAGGAAAGGAATATATAGAAAAATAAAATTTGTTGAGAAACACTTGCGTCACAGGTAGGCGATTTTGAATAAGGATGTAAAGAGGTAGATACGGAAAGCAAAGCGATGTTATAAAATTAAGGTTGCTGGTGAATCGAAAGAAAACCTCAAGGTTTTTTACCAAATGTACCGTACGAAACATAAAGATAAGATAGGACCTCCCAGAACAGAAGCAGGTAACATTACCAGTGAAGATAAAGAAATGTGCTCCATTCTAAATAACTATTTCGTATCAGTATTTATCAAGGATAACCTAGACCCGGTCTCTGAAGCAGCAACTATTTACGATAGCAATGCGGAAAATATTCTTAGCATAATAAGCGTTAGTAAGGAGGGGACATATTGAAAGAAATTAAGAAGTTCAAAACCCTCAAAATCGAATGTCCGGACGATATACATGTAAATATTATGAAAGAAACCAAAGGAGAATTATGTTACCCACTTTTAACGTTATTTAATGATTCTTTAATTCCAGGAGAAGTTCCAGAGGCATGGAAGACCGCAAACCTAGCGCCCATTTTTAAAAAGGGTGGTATTGCATCGCTTCGAATTATCGTCCGATAAGCGTAACGTCAATAGTCGGGAAAATGTTAGTCAATTTTGACAAATAAAATTAGGGAACACTTAGAAAGATTTTATCCTATAGATGAAAGTCAGCACGGATTCAGGCAAATACGATCCTGCCTCACAAACTTGTTGCATTCTTCTCGGAGGTGTATGAGGCGGTAGGTAGCTATAAAGCTTGCGATGTTATTTATCTGGACTTTAGTAAAGCTTTTTGATAGGTCCCACACGAAAGGTAAATAAGAAAGGTTCGAGCACACGGTATAGACGAAGATATCTTAAAATGGATAGAATCCTGGCTGATGGGACGAAAGCAGAGAGTATTAATAAATGGAACTAAGTCGGAGTGGGTATTAATGCACTCGGTACATTATTATTTATTATATATATATAAATGACCTAGACATAGGAATCACTAGCAGCATTAGCAAAATTTGTCGATGACACAAAAACAGGGCGTATCGTTAACTCGACTGACGATTTGCCTTTACTTACAAAAGGACCTCGTTATATTGTCCAGATTGTCTAAAAATTGGCAAATGGAATTTAACGATTGAAAAATATAAAGTACATAAAGTAGGGCGAAGACCACTGGAGATACTAAATAAAACTTTGATAACAAAGAAACTAGTAACTTGGAATGCGAGAGAGATCTAGGAGTTATGGTTAGTAAAGACCTCAAACCAAGCAACAGTGTATTAATGCAAGGAACAAAAGCAAATTGGGTCCTATGGGATTTATTTCGTGAAGCGTGAGCAACTGGACAGCTAAAGTAATATTGCAACTTTATCTAGCATTAGTATGGCCACATTTAGACTACGCCTTGCAATTTGGTGTCCGTACTATAGAATGGATGTAAATTCGCAAGAAAATGTACAGAGAAGAATGACAAAAATGATACATGATGTTTGGAACCTTTTATAAGAAGACAGACTAAAAAGACTAAATCTGCACTCACTAGAAAGGCGTAGAATAAGGGGAGACTTAACTGAGGTGTTTAAGTGGATGAAGGGAATAAATAAGGGAGACAAAAAATCTGCTTCCAAGAGATTAGGTATGCTAAGCCGATTCCGTTCTTTCTTTACCCCTGCACAGTTGTTGACTCGATACAGGGATTTTATCCGCCCCTGTGTGGAGTACAACTCTCATGTGTGGGGAGGCTCCCCCACATACAGCTCTTCTCAATAGGGTGGAGTCAAAGGCTTTTCGTCTCATTAACTCTCCTCCTCTTACTAACTCCCTTCAACCTCATCTCTTCGCCGCACTGTTGCATCTTTATCTCTTTTTCTATCGCTACTTTAATGGTCACTGCTCCTCTGGACACAACTGTCTGCATGCATTCCCTCCCACCTTTACGACGGGCGCGTAGCACCCGTCTGGCAGACAAACTCTCATCCCTTTTCTGTCCAACTTTCTAATGCAAGAGTTAACCGTTACTCCCAGTCCTTCATTTATGCAACATGTCAACTCTAGGAACTGTCTCCCCTCTCTGTCTGTATTTCCTGCACTGCCTATGATCTCCAGATCTTTCAAACGCAGATGTGTCCAGAGCATCTCGAAATGAATGGATCTTGAATTTGGCTCTCTATTGTATTTTGTTTTTCTCGGGAACTGTTATTGCGGGCTCATGGCGCTTTGGTTCCTTCTTCCTCGCATAAAAAAAAAAAAACATACAGGATAGAACTAGAAGTAATGGCTTCAAATCAGAAAAATTCCCGTTTTAATAAGGAAATACGTAGAAATTGGTTTGGCTTAACAGAGCAGTAGACGAATGGAATAAACTGCCTGGTGATGTAGTTTAACTGCCCCTTCCATTGAGAGTTCCAAGCATAGGCTAGATAAGCATATGACAAATAGAGGGTGGATATTAAGAAAAAAAAATCATAACCAATGCTATTTCACTCTTTTTTCCTTTTCAGGTTACACTATGATAGTCTACCTTTTTCTCCTTTCACATTTTCCTATAAAATGTCAAAGCCAGTTTTTCTATACTGCATGGTGTTCTTTCTTTTTCCTGCCGGCTTCGGCTGGAGGGTTTGGAGGGCGGGGGTAGAGCCTTCTTCTTTGCTATCCTCATCTCATTGTAGTAGTTCAGTCAGTCTAATAGGAACTGCCTGGCATGGGCCAACTGGTCTACTGCAGTTATCCTCCTCTTCTTATGTTCTCACATGTTCTCCCCCTCCTCCCTTTCACCATCAAGATACCCTCCTCCCTAAAGAAATCCATCTTCCTCTGTGAAGATTCCTTACAGTTACATCCATCCTCTCCACTCCTTCCAATACCCTCCCATCCCTTGCCCTCCAGTCCCCTTTCCCTCCCTTGGCCTCCCATCCCCTCCTCTTCAACTCCCTTTCTCCCTACCCTCCCATCCCTCTGTCAATTTCTCCTCTTACAATCCTACTTCTCTCCCTCCACTCCAGAAGGCGTGTCAAAAATTCTGGAGCCAAATAGTGGAACGCCGATATTGAACACTGTCAGGAAAACAAACAAACAAACACACAAACACACAAACAAACACGCACACACACAAACAAACACGCACACACACACACACACACACAAAAACACACACACACAAACACAAACACACACACACACACACACACACACACACACACACACACACACACACACACACACACACACACACACACACACACACACACACACACACACACACACACACAATATAAAAGAGAAAAAAGTAACAGTGGGGTTGACGAGGAGATGGTGACATGGCTCCCATTTCCTGTCCGCGGTGGCGGTCATATGGTACCAGAGTTGTTCCCTGCTATGAAACGAGTTAACAGAAGCTGTAACAATACTTAGGATCACTATGGCTCACACAGCAATATAAAATCATTTGGACATTAACTTAATATACGAGAGACGACGCGACCACGAGAGGGTAAAACAAAATGATATGAGAAGCAGTAGGAAAGGTGAAAGGAAACTAGTGAAAAAGGCCAGTGAATATGACCAAAAACTGAGAACAGCGATGTCGGAAACAAAATACAACGCTGAAGCTGAGAACACGGAAGAGGAAAAACGGAGTGGAAGAAAAATGAGTCAGTAAAAATATGTATGTGTGTGTGTGTGTGTGTGTGTGTGTGTGTGTTTCTGTGTATATATATATATATATATATATATATATATATATATATATATATATATAAGACAAATAAGGATGGAGATGACACCCGCCAGCATTATCTTTCGATATATTTCTCCGAATTTTCGGACACTTCACGTGGCCATCATCAGGGTACAT
>NW_027644252.1:0-4995 GCF_032717465.1 Coenobita brevimanus
TTTACGTTAACACTTTATTTGGCATTTACGTTGGCAGTTAAGTTTGGACTTAAGTTTGCACTTGAGTTGGGACTTAAGCTGCTGCTTGAAATGGAACTTAAGTTGGTACTTGAGTTGGGACCTATGTTCGCCCTTTAATTGGGACTAAATGTGGCGCTTGAGTTGGTACTTAAGTTGGCGCTTGAGATGAGACTTCTTGCCGCTTGAGTTGGGACTTTAGTTGTCACTTGAGCTGGGATCTAAGTTGGCGCTTGAGTTTGGACCTGAGTTAGCATTTGAGTTGGCACTTATTTTGTCCCTTGAGTTTACGCTTATGATGTCACTTGAATTGGCTATTGTGTTGTCACGAGTTGGCACGTAAGTTATCTCTTGAGTTGGCACTTACGTTGGCACGAGTTGGAGCTTACACTGGCACTTGAGTTGGAGCTTACCTTGGCACTTAAGTTGGGAACTATGCTGACCTTTGAATTGTAATTAAGCTGGTGCTTGAGTTGAGACTAAGGTTGGCGCTTGAGTTGAGACATGGGTTGGCACTTGAGTTGGGACCTACGTTGGCGCTTGAGTTTTGCCCCAAGTTGGCACTTGAGTTGGCACTTAAGGTTTCACTTGATTTGGGATTAATGTTCGTACTTGAGTTGACACGTTGTCACTTGAGTTGGCACTTAAGTTGATTCATGAGTTGAGACTTAAGTTGGCACTTGAGTTGTAACTTACATTGGCACTTGAGTTGAGACTTAAGTTGGCGCTTGAGTTGGGACTAAGCGCTTGAGTTATGACTTGAGTTGGTACTTGTGTTAAGACTTAAGTTGGTACTTGCGTTTGGTACTTGTGTTGGGACATGAGTTGGCACTTGAGTTTGAACTTTAGTAGGAACTTGATTTGGGATTTAAATTGGCCCCTGTGAAGAGAGGAGGGGGAGGGGTAGAGGGAGGAGAGGAAGGGGGAGTCGTAGGGGAGGAGAGGAGAGGGTACGAGGACGGGCAAGGAGGGAGAGAAAGAGGGGGCGAAGGAGAAAATGGAAGGAAGGGAGGAAATGCTGAAAAGAACTGGGAAGGAGAATATGGAAGGAGGTGAAAAGAAAGGAAGGAAAAGGAGTGGAAATGGTTAAAAGAATTAGGAGGAGGAAAAGGGAACTGGATGGGAAAAAGTGAGGAAGGGGAAACAAGGAAAGACAGAGACGTCGAGGAAAGGAAGGAAGGAATTAAGGAAGAACGGAAGGAAAGGAAAGAAGGAGTTACTCTGAGACGTAAGGTGAAGCAAGGTCGTTCCCACAAAGGTTCAAGACAGGCAGACAAAAGATGAGAGAGAGAGAGAGAGAGAGAGAGAGAGAGAGAGAGAGAGAGAGAGAGAGAGAGAGAGAGAGAGAGAGAGAGAGAGAAGGAAGAGAGGGAGTCTGACTGTAAAATATCCCATTCTTTGAGGAAGGAAAGTCAGAACATCTTCAAAGCAAATATCCTCATCAGCAGTGCTGGGAACGCTACTAATAAAAAGTAGCGGCGCTCCCATTCCCGTTACTAGCCCGAAAAAGTAGTGGCGTTGCTGGTTTCGCTACTTGATACGAAATGTAGCGGTGCTCCCGCTCCTGCTGCTTTGGATAAGAAAAACGTACACGAAGGAAAGGTTAACAAAAATCTGTGATATAGCAATACACTATATACTGTTTTGATAATATTAGTCAGTCTGAGTGGTTGTGTTGTGTACCAGTAATGTCAGTATACACTTATACTGAATAAATAAAATCATACATGTCGGTGTCACTTTAATGAAGCTTAGAGCCGAAGGTACAGGAAAAAAGCTATTTACTGTATAATGTAACAAATGTTCTTTTACACTGTTACCTAGTATACCTACTGAAAGTAACATACGTAAGTAACAGGCAAAAAAATGTGGCCTACCATTGATACATATTATATAGATTTATTATATTTTCAATGATACTCATTTAAGATATATACGAAAACGAGAGTAAAAATGAACTGGGGCTTTCTGTTAAAGGCTATACAATGGCAATGTTTTTTCCATTACCTTAAACTAAAAGTAACATACTTTTACGAAATAATAACGTAGTGAGTAAGAATTAGTCTGAAAGAAAGAGTGAGGGAGAGAGCGCAAGTTAGAGACGGGAATAGTTAGAGGTGTGCGTGTGTGTGTGTGTGTGTGTGTGTGTGTGTGTGTGTGTGTGTGTGTGTGTGTGTTAGCATTGCCTACATCTAGCTGACATCCTTATTTATCTTTAGGCCTACTTAATTTAAATGATCGATAATTAACTAGCAACTTCCTGTCTAATTATTGCACAATTACTAATAAATAATATATATAGTTTAATAAATTACTGATGTAATGTAGAACAAACATCCTTAATTGACAGAATTAACGAAAGTATTATTTTTCGTCATTAATAAATACAACCAAACCGTCGGCATATCTGTATGTACTCACGACTCCGGACTGTATTCGTCGCGTGAGTAGCGAGGAGAGCGGTAACGCGTGAGTACAGCCAAAAAGTAGCGGCGCTCTCAGTTTCGCTGCTGGCTAAAAAAAAGTAATGGCGTTACCACCATCGCTATTAAAAGAGTAGCGGCGCTATTCCCAGCATTGCTTAAGTGCCATCCCATGTTTCAACTCAAGCGCGAACCTTAGTCCCAACTCAAGCACCAGCTTAATCACAACTCAGGGGTCAGCATAGGTCCCTACTCAAGTGCGAACGTAAACTCCAACTCAAGTGCCAACGTAAGCTCCAACTTAAGTGCCAATGTGAGCTCCAACTCAAGTGCCAACGTAAGCTCCAACTCGTGCCAACGGAATTGCCAACTCAAGAGCTAACTTAAGTGCCAACTAAAGCGCCAACTTATGTTGCAACTCAAGCGCAAACATAACTCCCAACTCAAGTGACAACACAAGTGCCAACTCAGGTCCAAACACAAGCACCAACTTGGATCTCAGCTCAAGTGACAGTTTAAGTCCCAACTCAAGCGCCAACATGTCTCAGCTCAAGCGCAAACTTAAGTACCAACTCAAGCGCCATCTTTAGTCCCAACTAAAGGGCGACCTTAGGTCCCAACTCAAGTACCAAGTTAAGTTCCAATTCAAACACCAGCTTAAGTCCCAACTCAAGCGCCAACTTAAGTCCAAACTTAACTGCCAACTTAAGTGTCAAATAAAGTGCTAACGTAAATGATAAGTGCAAACGTGAGTGCCAATTCAAGTGCCAACTTAAGTGTCAACTCAAATGCAAACTTAAGAGAAAACTCAAATGCCAACTTAAGTGCAAACTCACGTGTTGACGTAAGTGCCAATTCATATGTTAACTAAAGCTCCGACTTAAATACCAAGTTAAGTCCTATAATAAGTGCCAACTTAAGTCCTAAAACAAGTGCCAACTTAAAATCCAACACAAAAGCCGATTTAAATCCCAACTCAAGTACCACCAAAAGTTCAAACTCAAGTGTCAACTCAAATCCCAACACAGGTACCATTTGGGTCCAAACACAAGTACCAACTTAAATCCTAACACAAGTACGAGCTCAAGTCCTAACTCAAGCGCTAACTTAAGTCCCAACTCAAGCGCTAACTAAGGTCTCAACTCAAGCGCCAACATAAGTCCCAACTCAAGCGTCGACTTGTCCCAATCCAAGCACCAACTTAAGTCCCAACTTAAGCTCAAACTGAAGTCCCAACTCAAGCACCAACTGAAGTGCCAACGTAAGTTAAAACTCAAGCACCAACTGTAGTCCCAGTTCAAGTGCCAACGTAAGTTACAACTCAAGTGCCAACGTAAGTTACAACTCAAGCACCAATTTAAGTCCCAGTTCACGAGTCAACTCAAGTGTGTGTGTGTGTGTGTGTGTGTGTGTGTGTGTGTGTGTGTGTGTGTGTGTGTGTAGAGGAAAGAAAACGGAAGAGGGAAGGAGGAAGGTCCAGAATCCCGAGGGGACCTCTTAATCCTTCACACGGTCACTCGTGTTCCGATTTTGGCAAAGGCTTTGTAAAATTCTCTTCTTCATGTTTCCTGAGAAAGGGTTTTTTTTATACCAAATAATATTGACAGTGATAAACATCAGACTGATCTTGATAAATTTATTTCTTTGGGAAATGACCTTTGAAAATAAAAATATGAAGGGCTTACCATGAGGCGGGTTCATTGCAGCGATGGGTTCATTCTGTCGTTCTTTCAGCCGTTCATCTTGCGGTACCACTGGAGTTGTCAACTCCAGGCAGTTGTGCTGCTGCCCCAGTGAATCTTTTAGCAATGCAACCTCCTCTAGGCCGAATATGTCAGTGTAGTCAATTGTTTGCGCCATATCCATAGCAGCACGTTGAATCTATGACGAACTTACAGCCGGCAGGGATGAAGAAGGACTGAGTGAGTGTCATCTTCAGGCCTAAGTTATATTGCCTGACCATATCTGACCCATACAATCCCTCCCTCCACCCCCTACCTTTTTGACGCACCACCCCCAAGCCCTCCCGCGTGTGTTCCCATTGGCCCAGACCACCATCACAGGCACACACCGAGGCAACCGCCCACCCCAAACGCTGTCCTCCCCCCTCATTGGCTTGTCATATTTAAAGTCTGGTTTGGAAGGTCAGGTTGGACGAGACCTGATCTAACTTACTTGACACTCTTAAGTGTTATGTAACAATTCAGCCGCAGAAGTATATCTGGCAATCTGAATGATTATCTGCACGACTGAGTTTGACACTGACAAACTAATATATTCGTATGATGCCAGTTTGATAATAGATAATGCGTACAAACACCACCGCACGCACATTTTATTAGACAATTTACACAAATATATTTGTACTTCCACGTGCACATGTTTACCACTCTGCACACCTATACTTGCAGATTCTTACTACAGTTATCTATCTACCATTGCAAACCATGGAAATTGCTGATTGTATAAACACACAAACAGTACACGCAGCGTTGTATCTCAGCATTGGTATGGTATATACACAGTTGTAGGGGCCCATATAACTACACACACA
>NW_027644253.1:0-17500 GCF_032717465.1 Coenobita brevimanus
TGCTTTTGTGTATTAATTTTATATGTGCATTTTTGCTGTAGTTTTCTTTTCTTTATTTATACTCTACTAAAGACTATAGGTTTGAAAGTTTGGTTTATGTTAAGGTATAATTTTTGTTCATGTTCTTCATTTTAATAATGTGTGAGACATATATAGAAAATGGCGAACTTTAGATCCATAGCTGTTGTAGTATAACGAGTATTGCTCTTTGGTAGGATCCCACAAATGTACCCTGATGATGGCCACGTGAAGTGTCCGAAAATTCGGAGAAATATATCGAAAGATAATGCTGGCGGGTGTCATCTCCATCCTTATTTGTCTTATATATATATATATATATATGTATATATATATATATATATATATATATATATACATATATATATATATATATACACACACACACACACACCCACACCTATTTTTACTGACTCATTTTTCTTCCACTCCGTTTTTCCTCTTCCGTGTTCTCAGCTTCAGCGTTGTATTTTGTTTCCGACATCGCTGTTCTCAGTTTTTGGTCATATTCACTGGCCTTTTTCACTAGTTTCCTTTCCCTTTCCTACTGCTTCTCATATCATTTGTTTTACCCTCTCGTGGTCGCGTCGTCTCTCGTATATTAAGTTAATGTCAAATGATTTTATATTGCTGTGTGAGCCATAGGATCCTAAGTATTGTTACAGCTTCTGTTAACCGTTTCATAGCAGGAACAACTCTGGTACCATATGACCGCCACCGCGGACAGGGAAATGGGAGCCATGTCACCATCTCTCGTCAACCCCACTGTTACTTTTTCTCTTTTATATTGTGTGTGTGTGTGTGTGTGTGTGTGTGTGTGTGTGTGTGTGTGTGTGTGTGTGTGTGTGTGTGTGTGTGTGTGTGTGTGTGTGTGTGTGTGTGTGTGTGTTTGTGTGTGTGTGTGTGTTTGTGTGTGTGTGTGTGTGTGCGTGTTTGTTTGTGTGTGTGCGTGTTTGTTTGTGTGTTTGTCTGTTTGTTTGTTTGTTTTCCTGACAGTGTTCAATATCGGCGTTCCACTATTTGGCTCCAGAATTTTTGACACGCCTTCTGGAGTGGAGGGAGAGATGTGGGATTGTAAGAGAATGACAGAGGATGGGAGGGTAGGGGAAAGGGAGTTGAAGAGGAGGGGAAGGGAGGCTAAGGGAGGAAAAGGGGACTGGAGGGCAAGGGATGGGAGGGTATTGGAAGGAATGGAGAGGATGGATGTAACTGTAAGGAATTCACAGAGGAAGATGGATTTTAGGGAGGAGGGTATCTTGATGGTGAAAGGGAGGAGGGGGAGAACATGAGAACATAAGAAGAGAGGATAACTGCAGTAGACCAGTTGGCCCATGCCAGGCAGTTCCTATTAGACTGACTGAACTACTACAATGAGATGAGGATAGCAAAGAAGAAGGCTCTACCCCGCCCTCCAAACCCTCCAGCCGAAGCCGGCAGGAAAAAGAAAGAACACCATGCAGTATAGAAAAACTGGCTTTGACATTTTATAGGAAAATGTGAAAGGAGAAAAAGAGACTATCATAGTGTAACCTGAAAAGGAAAAAGAGTGAAATAGCAGTGGTTATGATTTTTTTTTTCTTAATACCCACCCTCTATTTGTCATATGCTTATCTAGCCTATGCTTGGAACTCTCAATGGAAGGGGCAGCAACTACATCACCAGGCAGTTTATTCCATTCGTCTACTGCTCTGTTGCCAAACCAATTTCTACGTATTTCCTTATTAAAACGGAATTTTTCTGATTTGAAGCCATTACTTCTAGTTCTATCCTGTATGTTTTTTTTTTTTTTATGCGAGGAAGAAGGAACCAAAGGCCATGAGCCCGCAATAACAGTTCCCGAGAAAAACAAAATACAATAGAGAGCCAAATTCAAGATCCATTCATTTCGAGATGCCTGGACACACTGCGTTTGAAAGACTGGAGATCATAGGCAGCAGGAAATACAGACAGAGGGAGACAGTTCCAGAGTTGACATGTTGCATAAATGAAGGACTGGGAGTAACGGTTAACTCTTGCATTAGAAAGTTGGACAGAAAAGGGATGAGAGTTTGCTGCCAGACGGGTGCTACGCGCCCGTCGTAAAGGTGGAGGAATGCATGCAGACAGTTCAGAGGAGCAGTGACCATTAAAGTAGCGATAGAAAAGAGATAAAGATGCAACAGTGCGGCGAAGAGATGAGGTTGAAGGGAGTTAGTAAGAGGAGGAGAGTTAATGAGACGAAAAGCCTTTGACTCCACCCTATTGAGAAGAGCTGTATGTGGGGAGCCTCCCCACACATGAGAGTTGTACTCCACACAGGGGCGGATAAAATCCCTGTATCGAGTCAACAACTGTGCAGGGGTAAAGAAAGAACGGAATCGGCTTAGCATACCTAATCTCTTGGAAGCAGATTTTTTGTCTCCCTTATTTATTCCCTTCATCCACTTAAACACCTCAGTTAAGTCTCCCCTTACTCTACGCCTTTCCAGTGAATGAAGATTTAATCTTTTTAATCTGTGTTCATATAAAAGGTTCCGAACATCATGAATCAGTTTTGTCATTCTTCTCTGTACATTTTCTACGGAATTTACATCCATTCTATAGTACGGACACCAAAATTGCACGGTGTAGTCTAGATGTGGCCTTACTAATGCTAGATAAAGTTGCAATATTACTTTAGCTGTCCAGTTGCTCACGCTTCACGAAATAAATCCCAGGACCCAATTTGCTTTGTTCCTTGCATTAATACACTGTTGCTTGGTCTGAGATCTCTAATAACCATAATTCCTAGATCTCTCTCGCATTCCGATTTACTAATTTCTTTGTTATCAAAGTTTTATTTAGTATCTCCAGTGGTCTTGCCTACTTTATGTACTTTATATTTTTCAACGTTAAATTCCATTTGCCAATTTTTAGACAATCTGGACAATATAACGAGGTCCTTTTGTAGGTAAAGGCAAATCGTCAGTCGAGTTAACGATACGCCCTGTTTTTGTGTCATCGACAAATTTGCTAATGCTGCTAGTGATTCCTATGTCTAGGTCATTTATATATATATAATAAATAATAATGTACCGAGTGCATTAATACCCACTCCGACTTAGTTCCATTTATTAATACTCTCTGCTTTCGTCCCATCAGCCAGGATTCTATCCATTTTAAGATATCTTCGTCTATACCGTGTGCTCGAACCTTTCTTATTTACCTTTCGTGTGGGACCCTATCAAAAGCTTTACTAAAGTCCAGATAAATAACATCGCAAGCTTTATAGCTACCTACCGCCTCATACACCTCCGAGAAGAATGCAACAAGTTTGTGAGGCAGGATCGTATTTGCCTGAATCCGTGCTGACTTTCATCTATAGGATAAAATCTTTCTAAGTGTTCCCTAATTTTATTTGTCAAAATTGACTAACATTTTCCCGACTATTGACGTTACGCTTATCGGACGATAATTCGAAGCGATGCAATACCACCCTTTTTAAAAATGGGCGCTAGGTTTGCGGTCTTCCATGCCTCTGGAACTTCTCCTGGAATTAAAGAATCATTAAATAACGTTAAAAGTGGGTAACATAATTCTCCTTTGGTTTCTTTCATAATATTTACATGTATATCGTCCGGACAGTCGATTTTTGAGGTTTTAACTTCTTAATTTCTTTCAATATGTCCTCCTTACTAACGCTTATTATGCTAAGAATATTGTCCGCATTGCCATCGTAAATAGTTGCTGCTTCAGAGACCGGGTCTAGGTTTTCCTTGATAAATACTGATACGAAATAATTATTTAGGATGGAGCGCATTTCTTTATCTTCACTGGTAATGTTACCTGCTTCTGTTCTGAGAGGTCCTATCTTATCTTTATGTTTCGTACGGTACATTTGGTAAAAAACCTTGAGGTTTTCTTTCGATTTACTAGCAACCTTAATTTTATAACATCGCTTTGCTTTCCGTATCTACCTCTTTACATCCTTATTCAAAATCGCCTACCTGTGACGCAAGTGTTCCTCAACAAATTTTATTTTTCTATATATTCCTTTCCTTTGGCCTATGAGAGATTTTAATCTGTTGTTTAACCATCTTGGTTCAGAATTATTCGCTCTAAAAGGTTTTGGGGGGATATATCTATCTCGGCCTCTGTGTACTATTATAACTCATTATGATTCTCGCTGGCCCAACGGCTGCTTGGTACCGGACCTGAGTTAATCTCCGTCTATGACCTGAGCTTCCACAGTGACCTGGCGCACATTCCCACCCGTTTCCTGCCCCTCATGAATGACCTGGGGTTCCCCACAGAGCTGATTCCCTAATATATCTAGTCTCCCCATGGAATATGGTTCTAAAATAAGCTCTTAATCCATCGAAATCTCGTAGACGAAAATTAGGAACGGTCTAGGGGTTTTCAGAAGAACGGACATCCCACATAAATTTGAACTTAATTTCTTCATGATCACAATTACTAAGTCGTCCATCAACTTCTATATGGCTGGTGACGTTTTCTTTATTGGATAAAACCAAATCTACTATATTATTACCTCTGGTGGGCTCACTGATATACTGATAAAGGAAATTATCCTGTACTACCTCTAAAAATTCCTCTGACTCTGCATCCGCTGTCTGATTCGCTAATCTATCCTTGACAGGTTAAGATCCCCTACAATTATTACTAAGTTGGACTATGAGAACGGCAGGGATGAAGTGAGTGGGGAACGGATTAGTAAAATGGATACAGGGTGAGACGCGTGCGTGCGTGCGTGTGCTTATGCCTGTCCCTGTGTGTGTGTGTGTGTGTGTGTGTGTGTGTGTGTGTGTGTGTGTGTGTGTGTGTGTGTGTGTGTGTGTGTGTGTGTGTGTGTGTGTGTGCGCGCGCGCGCGCGCGCGTTTCGCTTGTGTGCGTTTCGGGTGTTTCGTGTGTGGTGGAGGTGAGTGTGAGTGTGTGTGTACGTGCATTCCTGTATCAGCTGTTCTGACGCCACATGGGACCAGCAATTACCAAAGATCTGGAGGAGGAGGAGGAGAAGAAGGATATCCTGGGTATAAAAGAGTAAGGTGATGATAACGGGAGAGTGGTTGGTATAGGCTCTGCAAAGGAAAAGTAGGAGGAGGGGAAGGAGGAGAAGGAGAAATGGGAAAAGAAAGAGGAGGAGGAGAGACAGAATAAATAAATGAACAGGAGGAGGGGAGGAGGGAAGGAGAAATGCCAAGAAATGTAGCGGAAAAAAATAAACTCCAAGTGTTTAGCAAATTATACATGGTGTTTTAATATGACGTTAGTACTAACATGAAAAACATTTTTAACATTTTCTTTCCTGTTGACTGAACTGGTCCACGAATGTGCTAATAATGATTGCAAAAGGGTGGACACCGACTGACTCTTTAAAGCTACGAACGTAGGTCTGTCAGTATCTCATGTATTGTCAGTTCTGTTCCAGTGAATGTTAGTTTTAAGTGTGAACATCTTTCTGATGCACCCTGTATTTATGGTGAGAGCAGAGTGTATTGATACTGTCCCGAATAATACTTTATACATTTTTCTTTATCGTACATTAAGTTATATTATTGTGGGTCTTTGATTTTAACTTGGCCCAGAATTTTCTTACCTATACGGCTTATATCACATTGCTCAGTAACAGGAAAAGAAAGTGGTATGACTCTGCAACATTTTCATGGCACTTCTTCGTGACTAGTATCATTCCACTGACAAACTACAGTCACAGTCTCAGCATTCTGGATGAATAATTTTAGGCCAAGATAAAGTCAATAAGGTAGTGCAAAGGAAGATATATGCGCAACTGAATAATTATATCAAGTAGAAGTAGGTGTTGGAGCTGAAACAGTAAGAGAAACGGTAGGAAGTGGTGGAACAGATGACACAGACAACGGAGAAGTAACAGGAAAAGATTATATATTTAGGGTAGGTGAGGACGCCCATCATCCACTCAGTGTAGTGCTGCCTCATGGTCTCTGCACTGAGCACCAAGCCAAATGATTTCCTGTATTTCATATATAAAGATAGATAGATAGATATAGATAGAGATAGAGATGGATAGATGGATAGATAGGTAGATAAACAGATAGACAGGTAGACAGATAGATATAAAGACAGACAGATAGATAGGTAGGTAGATAGATTGATAAATAATTTTTACATAAAATAGTAGAAATGTACTATCAGCGCTGACGATGGATCTGCTCGATCGATATCGCTGCATGTTAGGTAGATCCATTCACGGCACTCATGAAACTTATTTGTCAGTTTTTTTAAAAACAAACTCACACGCTTTGGACATCCATCGTTAGAGCAATAATAGATGAATATTTGCAATACAGATGTATCCATCTCGTTCGCTGAGCGTTTGATTGTATGCAAACACACACACACACACACACACACACACACACACACACACACACACACACACACACACACACACACACACACACGCACATGTGCCTCTACAGTAAGCTCGGGTGTAAATACATACTCTTATGGCCGGGATGTGAAATGAGGTGAGGTGATAAAGAAATAAAACTTACAAAAACGACTGAGGTGATATAAGGTGAGGTGACTAGCTTCCGAGGTGTGTTCATTAGGGGCTGTACTGGCGACCCAACACTCATTCCTATATATCATCTTACCACACTACCACACCACCACTGTAACTACGCTAATATCATCACTACGCAGAAAAAGGTGGTAGTGTAGTTCTGTGTCATCGTGCACTTCATACTTGTCGAAAGTGTTTTTCATGGTCTCTGTGTTACCAACTTCTTAATCTTCTTTTAGTTGTGGCAATCCTAGAACTTTATTGCGGCCAACATCAGACCATTATAATCAGCTAAGGGTGATTCACAGGAGCCCAAGAGTGTTCATACTGTTATCGTTAACCCTCTTATGGCCGGGACAACTTTATTACTCTATTCCATCCAACGCCAGACTGTTTTATTCAAGCGGGAGTAAGTCACAGGAGCCTGGGTGGTCACATATCCTCTTTTACTGTTGGACATACAATACTTCGACGAAAGTCCTGGTATACTTCTTTGTCATCACCATCTGCAACCCGATCGGTCAGTTAACGTATTCATTAATTTTTGCTACTTCCAGAAGATTTTGATGTATTTATGGAGCTTAGGAGAGACTTTAAAAACTAGAAAGGATAAATAACATTTGTTAAACACTCCAAGACAAAAAATCTCCATTAAAGTGAATAAAATCGGCCGGAGGGTT
This sequence comes from Coenobita brevimanus, assembly GCF_032717465.1. Classification (NCBI taxonomy): domain Eukaryota; kingdom Metazoa; phylum Arthropoda; class Malacostraca; order Decapoda; family Coenobitidae; genus Coenobita; species Coenobita brevimanus. The sequence goes on from NW_027644253.1 coordinate 7,222, forward strand.
CAAAAACAAATTTAAACAAAATTTCATCGGATTAAAGAGATTAGTATAGTGTTCACAGTGACGTCCATACATCGTAACCTTTTGTGTTTTATTTGTAGTGTTAACTTACTTGTTGCTATTGTCTGACGTATAATGTTTTCGACTAAACTAGTGGTGACATCACGATATTAATTCAACCAATTTATTAACGTGCATCTTAAAACTCTGGGACTCCTATGACTCATTCTCAGCTGAAAAAAATAGCTTGGCATAGGGAACGAGAGTTGCCCCGATCATATAGAAACTTAAAATTGACAATATGAATATCCATACCACTATACCTCAGGTTGCTGAATAAAATCGTTTGGCATTTGTGGATAAATAATGACAGACTTATGCCAGCCACGAGACGGTTTGCCCTTCCTGAAAAGCAAGCAGTATTGATGGCACAAGGAAAAGGCCTGAATGAACACTTGTCTAAATCATCCCTTTACACTAAGATCGAGCTCATTTGACCAAAGAACGTTAAAATTAAGCTCGTTGAACTTAAAGAAAACATGGTGAAATAAATATCGCCATAGTGAATCTCTCTCTCTCTCTCTCTCACTCCCTCTCCACACCCCTTGTTTATCTCTCCCCTTCCCCTCCCCCACACACTTAGCCCACACTTCTCCCTTTCCCCCATCATACACTCCTTGTCCTTCCCTCCCGCCTCATATACTGTTCTCATTACAAGCCGCATCCACCCTACACACACACACACACACACACACACACACACACACACACACACACACACACACACACACACACACACACACGCACGCACGCAAACACTCACACACACGCACGCACGCAAACACTCACACACTCTCTCTCTCTCTCTCTCTCTCTCTCTCTCTCTCTCTCTCTCTCTCTCTCTCTCCATACTGCTATTTGAAAAGTCTGATATCCATCGGGCGGACGCTATGGAAAAATATATCGTTTAGCACATATAAACATTGATCAAAGCTTTAACCTGTCTATAGGTATATTTTTGCGAAATTTGTCCCATATTTACAGTCGCTGCCCCCATCATGGATTGATGATAAATTTGCAACACAAATTCTAGAAAATGGTTGTCAAAATGCAATTCGAATGTAATGTTATGAACAGAGGGTGGGGGATGGAGAGGTAAGTGACTGATAATTGCATTTTTGCTTTATTTTCGACTTTTTGCTTTTACGTCACAGGTCTTTTGCGTTATAGATACTGTATTACGTTGAGCTTTACTTCACAGACTGTAATATATTAGATTTTTGCGTTAAGGTTATATACATCATACTATAGACTTTTTTACAACTTCTCTGATTTCTTTCCTATCATCTCTGTCTCCGTCCTCTACTGTTCTTCATCCCATTAACTAATACATTCTCTCACTTGTTCCTCTCCTTACACAGCATCAACAACAACAAACATCTACAGCAACAACAACTCCAGCACTACCACCACCGATTTCCTTCAGCTGAAAACGACTATCATCTGTGACTGAGAATTGTATTTGTAGCTTTAGCAGGAGTAATGGGAAGACTCTGCACCTTTTTTCCTTGTTCTTGCAAAAATAAGTCAAAGCTACAACTTACAAATTATCATGAGTTTGTCCTCGAATCTCGTCCCATGCGTGTTGGAGGTCATCACAGTCAGTGGTGAAGTGCTGCATCGTATGTTTAACCCTTAAAATTCAGTGCCGTATATTTTTACTTAATTCGTGCTATCTCGCAGTAATTTTTTCAGCCCTAGAGAAACATTCCTGTCTGGAGAGGTTAATCCTGGCATTCATATACCCCTTCACTAGAAGAGTGTTCCAAAGAAATAATATCGTCTGGATGTAGCAAGAATTAAAAAAAAAAAAAATCACTTGTTGAAATGGATTTAAACCAGGGATGAAAAATTAGTCAATTACCGAAGTAGTGGAAACGTTAGCTCGTTGGATAATTATTTGTATAGCCTTCTCACTTCGATTAAATAGTTTGCTTTTGCTACCTCGTGATGGTTCTGTTCAGCTCAAGATACACTTTTGAACTATAGGGGTTAGGTACAGCCTTCATCAACATTTCACCCTCAGAGGGCTGCACTAAGCTCATAAAAATTGTTTGATATCAGCAAGAACAAAGTGCTAGAATAATGGCATTGTAGTAAAAGGGATTTAAATAATTTTACTTCTACGGATTTTCCATTTAATCATAATTTTCATTTCAGTTAACTTCAAGAGTTTTTTGCTGGGAAATATTGGGGAATTGGAATTTTGGTACTGCAATAGTACTTAATAACTTATGTCTATAGAATAAACCATGAAATTCAAGATGGTCCATATGTTACGAAATCGAATTCTTGTGTGTCGCGGGGACGGCTTATTCAGTGTCTAGATGCATCATTTTCTGCTTCCCAGAACTTTCTTTATGCCTTGTAGCGTCTGCTTTGTACGTCCGTGGATTGCATGCTTGATTTTTTGTTTCATTACGCAGCCTAAATAAATTCGCTCCTCAGATAGCCAACTGAACCGTCCCCACAATATATATGACATGAGAGGGAAATATACGGACTTCTCTGGATATTAAACTTTGATACAGAATATCCCGCCAGCAGTATGTCAAATATAAAGTTGTTCTTGGCCGAATTTTGAAGCTATATCGACACGAGTACAATTCTCAGCCGTTGCGGAGCTATAGCTACCGAGAACTTTAAGTAAGAATTATGAGGTCATTATCGCCAGTAAAGTGTGTTCAGATGGTATGCTTTTATGAAGGGCATGGCTGGTGAAGAGCATTCTATGTCAGTGAGTTTTGGAGGTGGGAGGAAGCGTAGTAGGTCATGAAGGTGAATGAACGATAAATGGTTGTGTATGAAAGCGAGGCATGGCAGTTTGGGGGGCTTAGAAACTAAAATGAGATCGAGTTAGTTGGATGAATTATGCATGTAGGCGCACATGACAGCATGCCACCCTTTATTAACTTTATAGCCGGCGACTGTCCCTAACTGGTAGATGATGTTAAATGTGTCTCTAAAGAAAAATACCAAGAAAATGTGTTTTGGGAAATAGGCATGTAAGCAGTTGTCTCAGATTTGGTTATTTACTATATTAAATATTGTTTAGCGGGAAATGTTGAGAGTTTGCGGGTTACTGTTTCTTTTTTTTCTTTTTCTTCTTTTGGCGGGTAGTCTTCAGATTTGCTTAAAATATAGATTGTGCGGCCAGTGTGGAAACCATTTCGGCCTAAGGTGGCGTAGGACAGAGGGTGGGACTGTAGCAGGGGTATGGACAAGTCTCAATGGCACTTGGATTAATGATCGGGGACAAGGATTAGTTACCTGAGTTAAGCCCATCTCCGATACATGACATATTTATTAAGAGTTCTCAGCCTCTCAGCGGTGCTGGACCTGAAGCAATGGGAATGAAGCTAGAAAAGGAAGTAGTAGTATTTACCGAAAAATTCACTGACTGAGACCATGGTGGCAATACAAGAAAGAATGCCAGAGCCAGGGTGTGGCAGAGGTAGAATGTGTGTTCAGTGGAGTAGACTAAACATACCCGAAAAATCTCTTGCAAAATCTACCCAGCCTTGGCACTGAGGAAACACCTTTTCAAAATAGGTTCGCAGTGGATGTCAAGAGGAAATTTTGCACGAAATCTGAAGTAAAAAGAAAGCCATGCTTCAGATAACATTTATAGAGGTTAGTTTATGTGCCAAATAACAAGTAGTCTAAAACAACTGTTGGTTATAGATTCTGCTAGACTTACGTTCATTCATCCATTCATTGCCAGACGCCATGTATCCCAGACGGGGTGGCCAAGGGCTTAGAGTTAATTGTTTTACAGGGAGGGGCACTAATCCTCCACCAACCCCACTTGACACGTAGGGATGCCAACAGCATCTGGTGTTCCCGGGCGGTCACCCATCCAAGTACTAACCAGACCCAACGTTGCGTAAAATAATAATTAAATGATGTGGAGTGACGTGTTATACTTTCACGTATTATACTTTTTTTTTTTTCAAAGAATGAATGATTTGATTTTTTTTTTTTTTTTTTTTTGCGATTTAATCTAATCTAGAATCATATTTGTCCCACAGAGATACAATGTTTAAAATATCTTTTCATAATTATTGCTTATGCTAAATTTAGGATTTGGTGGGAGATTTAATGGCAGGTGGGGCTTTCGCGCTTTTTTTTTCGGCTTGTTTTCTGCTGCATTCAAGGAGGTTGGGACAGTTTGATCTGGAAACACTGTCTGTAAGGTGTAACCAGGATTCTGTGGGTGTGAATGATGCGTCAGAGAGTGCATGGCCCATTTCACTGATAGTTCTCCTTCATTAGTGTTTCCTCATGCCTTGTTTACTGGACCATACATTCTTAGCTGGAGGAAAAGTGAGGTCGAGGGCAGGGAGATCCTGATAATGAGAGTGAGTCATAGGAACCTGCGTGTTTAACGAGGTGTACGGTATTAGCTTACCTCTGCCTCACTAGTGTCTGTCTTTCACTATTTATGCTCATTGCATTTTCAAAATTGCAGACAAAGCTTTCTAAAATTGCAGACAAAACTTTCTCCTCCTTCCTCCTCCTCATCTCCCTACTCTGTCTCTGTCTCTGTCTCTCTCTCTCTCACTCTCGTTTTCTCTTTCACATTTCTTCCCTCTTCTTCACACACACACACACACACACACACCTTTCTTTTCTTGCTTGAAAAAAATTAAGAACTATTTGCCTGATAAGTTTACAGTGATGACTACGCCCCCCCCCCCACACAGCTCTCTCTCTCTCTCTCTCTCTCTCTCTCTCTCTCTCTCTCATCTCCTGGGACACCTGCTTTTGTACTCTCACCTTTCTCTCTCCCTCTCGGTCACGTTTCTCTCCTGCCTCCTGTCAGCATCTAACTCTTTGTCTTTTCTCTCTCCTCTTCTCCTGTCTCTTTCCCCTTCCCCTTCCCGCCTCTCCTTCTCCCTTTAATCACTACCAGTGGCACTGTTTCCCTTCATTTCATCCCCCTCTCATCCTCTCTATCCTTCCTTATTCATGGCATTCCATTCACTGTCAATCAACTCTCCCTTCGTTCTCTTTCTCGTCACGATTCTCCCGTCTTTCACCTCGCTATCTGTCTATTTGTCTGGCCATCTTTCTGTCTGTCTGCATGCCTTTCCCCCTGTCTGTATTGTCTGTCTGTCTGGCTGGCTGACTGTCTTTGTTTGTCTGTGTGTCTGTCTCTCTGATCTTCCTTTTTCCTCCTCTTTCTCTCTCTCTTTCCTCACTTCTTATACCCCTTCGCTGATCTTTTCTCCTCTCCTCCCTTTTTCCTCCTCTTACTTTCCCGTCACCTTCCCCTAACCTGTGCCTACTCTTCCCTCCTCCCTTCTTTTCCTCCTTCCCTCCAAATTCACTCTTCCCCCTCTTTCTCCTTGCCTCTCATTTTTTTCCTTTTTTCTTCATTAGTCCACCCAATTTCTTCCTTCCTTCTCCTGCTCTGTTTCTAACTTTCCCATCACGTTTGCATTTTTTCTTTCCCCCATTCTCGTCTCTTCTCCTTTCTCACGATTTTCCTTATTCCCTCCACTGTGCCCCCGACCCGCTCATTTCCTTACTATTCTCTCCTCCCCTTTCCTGTCCCTCCTTTCCTTCTCAGTTCCCCCTTTTCTTACCGTTTTTCTCCTCTCCTTCCTTATCGCTTCTTTCATCTTCTTTCATTAATTCCCTAAGCCTGAGGACGTCATGCATAATTTATTCTTGCCTTCTCCGACAGACTTTGTTCATCAGAAGCGGGATGCTTCTGGCTGGAGGGGTTCATTTAGCTTTCATTAACTCCGACATAAACAGAGTTTTTTCGTATCAAAAAAAAAAAATAATAATAATAGTAATAATGTCTGAATTTACCAAGAATTTACATAAGCAAGACGTCTTTCATATACCGTTCCTTCCTTAACAACTTCATTTCGATGACGTCTGCTATTACTACCACCAGACAATTTTCTTAGACAATTTAGAGACTTTTCAAACTAGAGGGGTTAAAGTCAACTTTTAATTAATTTCCTCAGCACAAGAAATCTAAGACACTAAAACAAATATAAGGATAATCGCATCAGCTGAAGCAGGATTTTTTTTTTATAATGTTCCGGCTAACATCAGACTAGTTTATAAAATTTTAAAGGTTTCTCGCATAGTAATGAGGATAAAGTTGGCAATAACCAATCCAGTTTAGAATGCATCTCCGGAATAGGAATAAAAATAGTTTGGAACTAGAAAAAATGCGAGTAGTTTCGTGTTAGAAAGAATGTTCTGTGGCTGAGGGTGTCAACTCTCTTGTTTTCTCTCTCTCATATCACTTTCCTTCTAATATCTTACTTCTTTACAATAATAACGACCAAGGCTTGTACTGTAAAATATCGAAATTTGCTCATAATACAAAATTAGAGAGGATACACCCATACAAAGACAAAATACTGAGATCGTGATGAAATATATATTTATGTTCAAAAGTGACAATTAGACAGTACCGATAAACACAATGTTATTAAGTTTGGGAAATACCAAGTTAATTACGCTGTGAATAAAGCACATTATGAAAATATAAACTAGGATAAGAATAATGAATAAACATGATACTTACTTAAAACCAACTCAGCAATACAGAGAGATAAAACGAGAGCTTAATTCTTTGGATTCATAGGCAGACCGTTCGATTTTAAATAAGGGAATGCTATCTTCACCCTTCAAAATTCATTATTATGCACCTACTTTCAGTACTATTTTCAGTTTTTGTCAACATATAGCATACTGAAAAGCTTAGGGTACAGTCAAGGGTGACAAAATGATACCTTGATTGAACAACAAATCATAGAACGAACATCTGGACACACAAAATTTGTTCACTTATCAGAGTGCAGACACCTGGGTAATTTAATCCTTGTATATACCATTTATATAGGGAACGTTGATGTCAAACTTCATAAATACGATACAACAGACGGTCGAATAAACCAAGAGGTAAACATATAAAAAAGGAAAGAACTTCCAGTAAGATGAAGCCGTACATTTTTTTATTTAATGGCATTGTAATAATATGTAACAAATTACCTTATACAGTATATCGTCACTTAACAAATACGTAGAATGGTACAGTACAAAATAAAAAGTCATGTTAGAAGTAAAAGTGTGTGTTCCTTACTTACCAAAATGCTTCTGGTTCTTACACTCGAGAAAACAGTCACTGGCAACTACCAAGGCTTAATAAAGCGTTAGCGAACAGTATGGGGTCGGATACGGAAATGGGTATTACGAAATTGTTTACGATTATCCTCAAACCTTGATAGCTTCCTCTGATTCCCCATGCTCATTTCCTTTGTCGAGGTGTCCTACTCACGATATGGAAGTAATGTTGTTTCCTCCACCTTTTGTCTATAGTTTGATCTTCCTCATACATCTAACTTCCTCATTTACTCCTTGCTTCCCTAATTTCTTCTTTCCCCGTCTCCCCTACTTTCTTTCTTCACCTTCCTTCTTTTCTTTTCACATTCCTCCCGTCGTCCACCTTCTTTCCTCCCTTCCCCTCTTTCTTTTCCTCTTTCCTTCCCTCTTTCCTTCCTCATCTCCTCCCATTACCTTATCCCATTCCTTCATTTCCTCAGCTTCTCTCTTTCACTCTTTCCCTTCCACATCAGTCCCTCCATCCCTCACCTTTCCTCCTTGCTCATCTCCTCTCGTTAGCTAAGACAATGGAACCAGCCGGGCGTGCCGACACTTACCATTAGCTTCATAAAATATCCTGAAAAAAAAAAAAAAAAAAAGAAAAGGATCACTGTTTTGAAATGCGAGAAAAATGTTGGCTATTACTGTGTGTGTGTGTGTGTGTGTGTGTGTGTTTATTTCTGCATTTATGTTCGTATTTATGTGTGCATTTGTCTCAGTGTTCGTATGTACGTTAATTAGTGCACTTATGTGTGCGCATTAATGTGAATGCATGTTTTTGTTTATTTGCATGTGTGTTTGTGTGTATATATATATATATATATATATATATATATATATATATATATATATATATATGATGTTTTGTGTTTTTTTTCTGCTTTTATGTGGTCGTATTTCAGTGTGGACGCATGCCTTTGTGTGTTTATATGTGCGGTACTTGTGAATTTCCTTGCCAGCGTGCGGTTATGTTTATTGCAGTGGTGTATATATATATATAGAGAGAGAGAGAGAGAGAGAGAGAGAGAGAGAGAGAGAGAGAGAGAGAGAGAATATATATATATATACCTAGGCTGCTTCCCCCAAGGAAAGGGAGGTAGCCGAGACAGGACGACTCACTCTCCATTTACTCATCCATTCAAACACATTCATTCGCATCTTAGCCCCAAAGGGAAGAACGGACAGATCCTCACCGCACCACACCGCACAAGGGTCAACTGGGCAATGCAATCAGTGACATCCGCAGCAGGGCCCGACAGCAGAACTGGTTTACCCCTGCCACATCATAACAGACCCATCCCCTTACCTGCACCTGACCTGACTAGCTGGTCAGACCAAATGCGGGAGAATATCCCCTCAGGGCTGCGTCATCACTTATTCATTCACTATTTCTCTCCATTTATTTCTGTCACGCACAGCCACTCTTCCTTGCTCAACAGACATCCCTCTCGCATCCAGCGCTCTCTTCACACTGTCCATCCATCCTATTCGTGGTCTTCCTCTCAGCCTTACACCTCTCACATCAGATCTAGTTATCTTTTTCACCAATCGCTCATTATCCATTCTCTCCATATGCCCAAACCATTGCAACACCCTCTGCTCAACTCTACCAGCCATCTCCCAAACAACTCCAGTTCTCCTTCGCACTTCATCATTTCGCACCCGATCCATACACGTCACTCCACACATACTCCTCAGACATCTCATCTCCATTACATTCCAAACTTTTCCTCTCTGCTACACCCATATTCCATGTTTCAGCCCCATATAATGCAGTCGGTACCACAACACCCTCATACAGCCTTCTCTTTACATCCATTCTAAGCGAACAACATTTAAACACTTTTTTCATTCCTCCCAGCACCTTTCCTACTTCATTTATTCTAAACTTCACTTCTGCATCTATTCTTCCATCCACAGCAACATGTGACCCTAGATATTTAAAACAATCTACCTCCTCAAGCAACTCACCATTCAAAACTATATTCATCCCCTACCATCTATCAACCTCGTACACTTCATCACTTTACTCTTATTCTCATTTACTTTCAATTTCCTCCTTTCACACACCCTTCCAAACTCCTCTACCAACTGTCTCAATCTCTCCTCTGAATCAGTCACCAGTGCAGTATCATCTGCAAACAGCAGCTGCTTCAGATTCCACTCTCCTCCATCAACATTTACCAGACTCCGACCACCTAAAACTCTTGCATTCACCTCCCTTACAACACCATCCATGTAAATATTAAACAACCAAGGCGACATCACACATCCCTGTCGCAGCCCCACTCTCACGGGAAACCAATCACTCACAGCATTTCCCACTCTTACACACGCTCTACTATTTACATAAAAACTTTTCACCCCTTTTAGTAACCTACCATCAAGTCCATACAATCTTAAAACAGTCCACAAAGCCTATCAATTCTATCATACGCTTTCTCTAAATCCATAAATGCCCAAAACACATCCTTGCCTTTCGCTAAATACTTTTCACACACTTGTCTCACAGCAAACACCTGATCAACGCATCCCCTCCCTCTCCTAAAGCCACACTGCTCATCACTAATCACTCCCTCTGTACCCTCTCTAACTCTCATAATTAACACTCTACCATACACCTTACCTACAACACTCAACAGACTTATACCCCTAAAGCTAGTACATTCATACTTATCACCCTTGCCTTTATACAACGGGACCACACAAGCACTTGCCCAGTCAATTGGCACCATACCTTTCTCAAAGCACACATTCAACAATCTTACTAACCAGTCAACAATAGTCACTCCACCACCCTTCAGGCATTCCACAGCACACCCATCCATACCTGCAGCTTTCCCTGTTTTCATCTCCTTTACTGCCTTCTCCACTTCCTCCTTCGTGATCAAAGAATCATTCAGCTCTCCCAACACATTTATTCCTTGCACCCTTCCATCCGCCACAATCTCAGCCATATATATATATACTCGTATATATGATTATGTATCATTTATATTATGAATATATCGATTTATATATAATATACCGGTATCTCTCTCTCTCTCTCTCTCTCTCTATATATATATATATATTTATATATATATAT